>NC_089588.1:134101042-134111282 GCF_019320115.1 Miscanthus floridulus
GCTGATTCCGGCCCTTGCTAGCCTAGATAATGCCACTCTACCATTCACTCCCTGGTTCACCCCAAGTCCCGGCTGGGGTGGCCTAAACTGTGAGTCATGAGCCGGGTCCACAGGTCTCCATGAAGTCTCGGAAGGGTGGTGGGGGAGATCCTCCGTACCCCATACCTCCTTAACACTGTCCCGCTACACCTATCAGTAGTGGCAATATCCTACCAAGTATCCTGCCGTCCCGCACCATAAGGGCGAGTGGTACGTAAGGCTTCCTGTGAATCTGAGTACTAGTAAGTCCTTAGATGACCAAGCCAGAATGTCTCCATCAGGTTTTCCATTACCCGGCCACCACAACACCCAGCACCTCCACCCTGGGCTCCACCCACCATAGGTTCACACCCAGGCCACCTCGTATACCATTTACCCCTTACAGTATCCATTTACCCACCACAGGTATCCATTCCAGGGGTGCCAGGTAGCACCTACGCAAGACTTGCCCTAGGCTCGTCGTATACCCAACTTGGTCGACACAACCCCTCACACCTCCACTCACCAAGTCACACACGCCGCACTCTCCCCGGAGTCCAGTTAACACCGTTTCCTCCACCACTCTCAAAGTATTATAAGCGTAGTAAAGTAATAAGCATAAAACATAGTGGCGAGCGTGTGTCTAGCCTAACAGCAGGGTGAGCAAGGGTAAGGTTTGCGTCAAGGTAAAGGCCATCAAGAAGGTATACTACCATGCAAGTCCATCATAGTATGATTATGACAGTAAAGTAAAGCAATAGCAGTTCTACATTAGCCATGCGTAATAGGTGGCTACGAGTTTTGGGTGGATGTGGCCCTTCATGTAGTCATCTCCGTACTCCTCTCTGTACTCTCACGATCCTCGTCCGTCCGTTTTTCCTCGAGTCTGCAAACGATCGCATTATAGTCGCGTTAGCGACGTCTATAGAATAGCACAAAGAAGCAATGAAAATTCAAAAGAGCCAAATGCACTCAAACATGGGTTCATTGCGTAGAGTTTGATTTTAGGCTGAATTTTGGTCCTTGTTCGTATTTTTCCGAGGTCGTATGAATTAGTTTGAATTTCCGAAGTTTAAATCTATTTCCGAAAATGGAAAAAGGCTAAATTAATCCTGGCTGACACGTGTCCACGTGACTGGTCCACGTAGTCTCGGCAAGTGAGCGGATCTCGTGGTCTCGTCTGTGGTCTCGGCGACGAGATGGTTTCAGTGGCCTCGTCAAGTGGTCTCGGCGGAGCGAGACGGAGTCTCGTGGCCTCTCATGTGGTCTCTCGGCGAGCGAGACGGATCTCAGTGGCCTCGGCATGTGGTCTCGGCGAGCGAGGCGGAGTCTCGTGGCCCGGCTGTGGCTCGGCGAGCGAGACGGAGTCTCAGTGGCCTCGGCATGTGGTCTCGGCGAGCGAGCGGGTCACACTGGTCTCGGCATGTGGTCTCTCATGTGGCCTCTACATGTGGCCTCTGCATGTGGCCTCTCATGTGGCCTCTACATATGGCCTCTGCATTGGCCTCTGCATATGGCCTCTGCATGTGGTCTCTGCATGTGCCGCTGCAGTGGTCTCTGCATGTGGCCTCTGCATGTGGTCTCCCTGCATGTGGCTCTTCTGCATGTGGGCCTGCATTGCCTCTGCATATGGCCTCTCATGTGGCCTCTGCATAGGGTCTCTACATACGGTCTCTACATGTAGTCTCTACATGTGGTCTCTACATAGGGTCTCTACATACAGTCTCTACATGTGGCCTCTTACATAGGGTCTCTACATACAGTCTCTACATATGGCCTCTACATAGGGTCTCTACATACGGTCCTCTACATGTAGTCTCTACATGTGGTCTCTACATAGGGTCTCTACATACAGTCTCTACATGTGGCCTCTACATAGGGTCTCTACATACAGTCTCTACATATGGCCTCTACATAGGGTCTCTACATACGGTCTCTATATGTAGTCTCTACATGTGGTCTCTACATAGGGTCTCTACATACAGTCTCTACATAGGGTCTCTACATACAGTCTCTACATGTAGCCTCTACATAGGGTCTCTACATACGGGTCTCTACATGTAGTCTCTACATGTGGTCTCTACATAGGGTCTCTACATACAGTCTCTACATATGGCCTCTACATAGGGTCTCTACATACGGTATCTACATGTAGTCTCTACATGTGGTCTCTACATAGGGTCTCTACATACAGTCTCTACATGTGGCCTCTACATAGGGTCTCTACATACAGTCTCTACATATGGCCTCTACATAGGGTCTCTACATACGGTCTCTACATGTAGTCTCTACATGTGGTCTCTACATAGGGTCTCTACATACAGTCTCTGCTCGTGGCCAAGGGGGCTGTGGCTGACTATCATCGACTCGGTCTACGTGGCTATCTTCCAGTCATCACGGTGCTGCTCTATGGCTACGTTCCCAGTCTAGCGAGGTGGTCAGGTGAGCCGGTGGTGGCTGCGCCATGGTGGCGGCGTCGAGAGCGCGGCGTGCGTGTGCTCGGCTACAGCGTCCATGGGCTAGGAAGGGTCTACGGTGGGTTGTGGATGCTGTGCTTGTGTATCCAGAGGCCGGAGGTGGCCTTGGCCTACGCGCTCACGATGTGGAGCGCCATGGCCGGAATAGCAGAGTCTGGCGGCGAGCAGGGGGAAAATCAGGCGCTCACCGTAGGTGTCATGGGAGATAGGATGGTGGTGCAGTGGAGAGTCATGGCCGTGTAGACAGAAGCAGTGCAGTGCCGACCCGCAACGGTGATGAAGATGTCGGCGTCGTCTCCTGCTCTGGTGGCTTCGAAGGTGCTCCGACGGAGACCTCCTTCTTCCTCCTCTCTCTCCCTTCCTTCTTTCTCTCCTTCTTTCTCTAGCTCGGTGAAGTGGTTGGCCACCAAGTGGCGGCGGGGTGATGGGGCGAACGCTAGGGCAACCGAGGGGCCTTGGCTTTTATAGCCGGAGCTCTAAGCTCCCATGGCGGATGACGGAACGGCTGGTGATGTGCCGAGCACATCGGACGGCTCTCGTGCGCGGGGGCGGTTGCGTGGGCGCGGCGCTAAGGTGGGGACAGGGTCATGCGATGTGCGTGAACCTGGGCCCGCGTCTGCTGCTTTGGTCGGGGCTCTGGTCGAGAGATGAGGCTGGCGTGGGGAAGAAGATGATCCTGTAGCTGGACGGCTGACAGAGGGGGCCCATCTGTCATCTTGTCCTGATGCGGCGGCGTGCGATGCGTGACGGCTGACGGGAGGGTCCGGCTCGTCAGTGGCGTGCACATACGGGCGGTGATGCGCTGGGCTGGCTGGCTGGGCCGGTCGAGGCAGGCTGGGCCGGTCGAGGCAAGGCTAGGCTGAGCTGCTGCCTCCCTCTTCTTACCTTAGTATTATGTTACACTTCTCTCCTGTATATAAATCAAAGTGGCCTACTTCTCCTCTGATAAAATGTTCCATGGTGATAAACATTGGTCAAAGTATTTATTGGGATATTAATTCCATATTAGTTCATTTATTTATAAACACATATTTGTTAGCTTTTATTTAATCAACACATAAATCAAATAAAATCCAAATCACCATGTTGAATATAATGCAACTTGATGTATGCTATGTGGTAAAATAAATTCTAGGTGATGAGGTGAGATAACTCGTGCCAAGTCATATAGGTTTAGTTAGTGCAAGGTTATGAGTTTTCCTAAATGCCACATCATCACTCAAGGGTTTTGAAGAAACAAAAATTTTGTAGTTGGAATTTTTGGTGTGTGGATTTTTGGGTTGTTACACAGCTACCTGGACGCCGCTCGTTCGCCCGGCGAAGCCGGTCGCTGTGTCCCCGATGCGCGCCCAGACTCGTTCAATTGTGATTCTGGCCGTAGCGAAGTGGAGGCAGGCCGATAGGGTCCTGTGCGAAGGCAGGGGAAACGCAGTCGACCGCACACATAGCTGGTGTATAGCTTGCCTGTTCGTTCAGTGGATGGCCGAATCCTGGCACGCCAGCACCTCGGCCGCCGCGGGACGGGTCTCCGCCCCCAACGCCAATGGGTGATGGGAGATCCTCCCCCGGCAGGAGGCACAACCTGCGACTGCTTCAGCTGAGCCTCACCACGACACAAAGCAACCTCTGTAGACCCAAAGGTTTCCCGCGGAGCTTCACGGCAAATGCTTCAACTGCCTTTCCTACTCGCACCGAGTAGCTACTTGCCGATTGCCACGGCGTTGCCTGCGCTGCCATGGTTTTCGCCACCCACGCCAAGCACTATAGGCGCCCCCAGGCATGCTGATGTGGCATCGGCGACGAAGGATGGGCGACCGACCGCGGCAACCCCCGCTTATGGCGGCAGCCCACCGGCCTCCCAGCACGCACCCCGCGCGGTTGGAGCTGCGCCAATTGCTGCTGGGGATGGCGGTGGAGGGCCTCCACGTCGGAGACGCCGGAGACATCGGCGACGATCGAGGGGGGATGGCACGACTACAACGACCTCCAATGTCGCCATGACCGTGCTGCCCCGGGAAGGTCACGACGAGCCGACCAGCGAGACACGCCATATATGGGGCCTCTCCAAGCTCGATCCGCTGTTGCTATCACCATACCCGGACACCACACACGCCACATGCGAAGTCTCAGAGGACCCGATGCTAGAGGAGGTTGCAGCCTCGTTCGTAGCCACCAGTGTGAGCACCTGCGCCACTTCAACAATGGTCTCGCACCCCGCTCAGTTAGCAGCGGACTCGGTTCCACCGCTACTCAAGCACGGTCAGTCTCAGGTCACGCCGCCTCAGGCCACGCAGAGCACCTCAGGAGCTGACGCGCCTACACAGGACGAGGTGGGTGGTCCGCCTAGCTTTGGTCTGGCCGAGCCCGCAACGGTTGCAGACATGTTTAGTACACCGCCTCGAGAGGACCGCACGGTTGATGTCAGCGACCGCTCCGCCGCACGCCGCCTCAAGAGCTTCACCAGGCGGCATGCTGAAGAAGGTCGACTCCCCGCTTATTCGTGGAGGTTCACCAAGCTCAAGACATGTTCAGTTCCCAAGCAACCTCCTGCTAAGCCGGTGCTGCCGTGGTGGCGAAGCAGGCGGTTGGCAGCTCAGAGCCTCTCTCGAGTACCTGCTTCCAAGCAGGTGAGGTGCTGATCATGCAGCGTATGGGCTACAACCAAGAGTCCATCAGCGCCATCTCGTCGGAGCTGGAGGGCCTTTGACAAGATCTTCGACGGTAGTCTGATTGCGTCCAACGTCGAAGCGTTGGACGCGCTCTTCCTTGGGCGGTGGAAAGGGCCTGTCCAGGCAGCCGCGAAGACGCAAGACCACCTCCTAGGTCACACCGCTGTGTCGTTTTGGTTGTTTTATATTATCTAATATCGAAATTAGAGGTCTTTTGCTAGGATGGTCCGGTTACGGCTATTTTAGGTCAACCTCCTTCGACGCTCGATAGAGGCGCGTTGTTTGTATGTTTAAACTTTTCTTCTTAATACAATGATACGCAGATCTTTTGCGTATTCGAGAAAAAAGGCCTTGGTTGAAGCCCTCACCGCTATGGCCATACGCCAGCACGTTCATATTGGTGGCTTCTTGTCTAGCCTGCATGCAAGGTGTTTGTGAAAATGTCTAAGAGAAAATGGTGATGTGTGGTGAAGGGAAGAAGAGAGATGTGATATGGTGGCAACTCCAAAATAAGCTGATGCAAGGTAAGCAGATTATCTATACAGTCTAACAAAACACCGGTCATTTCTCAACCTTGCTCATTTCATACATGGAAAAGAAACATGAGTAGTCGCACTAGGTTAGCACGACGCAACCCAACCTGTCTCTGGCCATCATACGAGCCACCCTTGTGCAGGGAAACAAACAGGCCCATAATGTTTTGGACAGCATAAAGTTTGTACAAGTCAATTTTTTTTTGTGAGAAATACTAATACATTGGATTATTTCGCGTAAAACCACAACCTACCTGAACTTGTGCACCACACTACTGCAACTGCCAAAACTTGTGGCGCAGTAGAGTAATTTTGCTTTGCCACATCATATGGTTTGGCGCGGCCAAAAAAAAAATTAAATATAAACAGAAACATTTTGGAGTTATTTTTATAATATGATTTGAAAAAGATTAAAAAAACCAAAGCTTCCGCCTATAGTCCCGGTACCATGGGTTCAGTATAATCCTTCGTCTGGGGGGTGTTTTTATGTAGAGAGAGAAAACAATTATAGCATACTCTAGAAAGTACTGTATACATTTCACCCCAAAGAGTATATAAACAATTATAGCATATTCATATTCTTGGTGTTTACGCAGTCATCGTCCGCTAGTTCTTGGGCATTTAGCATGCCTCTAATTGCTAGTGTTATCATACTGCGTCTGAGCATCCGCCTACTTTTAACAGAGGGATCAGTCACCCATGCATGCTCTAAGCATACTTGGGTTGAAACTTAAGAAAATCAGATAGTAGCTAGCTTTCATGGCGGTCACTAGCGGCAGCAGGCAAGAGAGGTGGAGCCTCGTCGGCGCGACGGCGCTGGTCACAGGCGGCAGCAAGGGGATCGGCCACGGGGTCGTCGAAGAGCTGGCCGGGTTCGGCGCGAGGGTGCACACATGCGCGCGGAACGCGGCAGAGCTTGAGGAGTCCCGGCGCCGGTGGGCGGAGAAGGGGCTCGTCGTCACCGTCTCCGTCTGCGACGTCTCCGTGCCGGCCGACCGGGAGAAGCTCATGCACACGGTCAAGGCGACCTTCGACGGCAAGCTCGACATCCTGGTGAACAACGCCGGGCAGGTGTTCTTCAAGCCGGCGGCGGAGTGCACTGCCGAGGACTACTCGCATGTGATGGCGACCAACTTGGAGTCAAGCTTCCATCTGTGCCAGCTCGCGCACCCTCTGCTCGTCAGAGCGTCCGTCGCCGGTGGAGGAAGCGTCGTCCATATCTCCTCCATCGCAAGCTACCTGGGTTACCCTGGGCTCGTGCTCTACTTGCATCTCCAAAGGTACCAATACGTGCATGCTATGCTAATTAGATATGCTAGCAAAATATGTCCGTGCGTTATAATAGGACGTACAGTTTATTGCACGGTACTCATCAATAATAATAGGCTAGCTATTTTTTTGTTGGATGCCTTGCCTAACCTGAGATCAAATAATTTCAAGGTTCATAACAAATGTTAGAGCAATAGAAAACTATGCGTAAAAAATTAGTAGGAGATTGCCTCAACTTAAATATATAGTTATTGTGTGCACTATTACTGTGAGTTTAAGAAATGTGGAAAGTAAGCTACACACATCTCTTGCACGTGTCGCAACTGGACAAACTTAGATAGCCAGACTATAAGTGGGTGGTGTCACCAAGAGTTGGGCTCCATACTCAAAGCGAAACGAGTCAAAGTGAGAAATGAAAGAAAATAAAGAAATATTTACTCTTTACTATTGGTCCACGAGTAGCTGTCGATGTGGAACACCCTGGAAGCCCCTCGTCGCCTTGGCGACGACGGCCGAAGCCAGGGGCGGACAGCAGCGGCGTTACCGACGACGTTGTTGTTACCGTCGTTGTGGTAAGGTAGATGGCCTACTGAAGTCAAATCTACAGCTCCTAGCCTTGAGGTTTGGTTTGCTTTCTGGATGGATGCCTGGAACCTCAAGACGTCGTCGATGTATATGGATCACATGACAGAAAAACAAAAACGGACATATGACAGAAACATAAACAAAAATGGACACGGGAAAGCAGGTGGCCGACTCATTCCATGGCAGACCAAAAGAATGGAACAAAAATAGAGACGGAAATTTTGTCTGCAACGGGAGAAAAAAATATCAAATACATTCACGGATTCAGGAAAAACATAAAGCTTAATTCAGTTCTTGAAAAGAAAACGGCCCTAAGGTAAAAAAAAAAAAAAACTGGCCCAGAGCACAGGGCAGGTTCCCGGCCTGCTTTTTGGCCCGGCTAGAGCCGAGCGCGCAGGCCCCACTTCCCTTGCTGAAAACCTGATGCAGGAGTGGTGTGAACCGTCGGATCATTGAGGTGGACGGCCAGGATTTTTCTAGCCAAAAACAACAGGATATAAAGCACCACCGGCGCACAGCCGCATCCACCGCCGGCGCTGCAGTGGTGTTTCTCGCCGGCGCGCGCATGCGACTGGTCATGTGCAGCTCCGTCGAGAGCTCCCGCTGTGCGACCTTTCCGGGGGATCCTTATGCACGGCGGCGGCAGCCCGAGGCCCGCAACGGAGGCAGCTGACGCGGACGGCAGCTGCCCACATGCCCGCGCGGCGGGGTCTCCTTAAGCGCGCACTGGCGGCGCCGGCCATCATGGTGCGGGGCGTGAGCCATGCGCGCAGCGCACGGGACGGGCGGCAACCACGCGGCCGAAAACCACGGCGATGGTCCGTCCCGACGTCTGCGCCCCGTGACGCCGCCGCGCGGACACTACCGAACAGCCGAGCTCCGATCGCCGACCTCCATGCCTACCCCGAACCACACCGCCGTTTTCGCAGACGCCTACTACTTCCAACACCGGCCACGGCGACTTCGGATGTGCCCACGACGCCGCGCCATCTTCCTCAGCCTCGCAGGCCCCGAACGCCGCCGCAGACCGCCCGCGACGCCAACCAGGAGCTGGTGCCGAACCTCACCACCGGACACCTACCTCCTTGCCGTCGTACTCCGCCGGCTGCGCCACCCGGACTGCGACCACGCCAGACCGAGCTCCGCCGTTCTGCTTCCCTAGTCGACCTGACGCGCCGAATCCCGCCGTCCATGACCTCGTCACGCCCCTGCCTCCGCCTCGTCGACGACCCACGGGCTCAGCAATGCCGTTGGTTGGATTTATTGGTTTGATTTGAGGAGTTCTTTTCTTGCCTTGTTGAGGTAGTCTGATTTGGATTTGTATCGTATTTGGGACATGTATCGTGAAGCAGCCGACTCGGTCTTGGGGAAGAGAGGGAGACGGAGAAAGTCGAATAATTTCATCGGTGATATAATGTCGTCTGGATAGGCCAGACGAAAATTTTATATATATATATACACACACGTACACTAGCAAACTACTCCCTCGATTCCAAGTTATAAGTCATTCCGAATTTTGGAGAGTCAAAGCATCAATTACAAAGAAAATTATAAAAAATTATGACATCAAATAGGTATGCTATGAAAATATAATTGATGAAGAATCTGATGATACTTAGTAGGCATCATAAATGTTATTATATTATCATATAAATTTGGTCAAACTTGAGATGTTTTGACTCTCCAGAATTCTTGGAATGACTTATAATTTGGAACGGAGTGAGTAGCAAATACGCCCGTGCCTTGTAACGGGACCCAATACATATAGGTGTCGACTTCTATATCATCGCTAGATATGAGTTGTTATAACTTGCTAGCAAACGTGCCCATACGTTGCAACGGAGCCCGAAACATCTTAAGATCGGACTATGTATCATCGCTAGACGCGAGTCGTTCGAACTCAAGTTACAATCATGTAGACACACCAAGGACATGAGAACATTCTAAGAAGTAAAAAGAAAAGACCGAAGAATTTGAAATAAACGTCGATACATTTTTTTTATACATTTAGTTAACTTACCATATAATTTTACTCTTACTAAACATATACTATATTTCTTTTAATCCTTTAGACAGAAGGTAGTACGACATTGAGCTGACCATGACCAGTCCATGATATTCGTTAGCGGACCCCAAATTTTCTTTCACTTCACTTATTTCTCGTCCACCTACAAATATTTTCGTAGCCTCTGCTGGCAGGCGGCAACAATTTCCACGCCTCCTTATTTCTTATCCTCTCACAACTGTGAACACCTTTTGTTTCTCTCCTTTCTCTCTCACCATCCTGAGCAGCTGGGGAGGAACATATGTGAGGCGTGCAGGAGGAACGTGACTGCTTATGCGCATGCTGGAGGATGCAAGACACGTGCATGGTTGATTTTGGTTAGTTGGGAAATGATTTTCATCTTTGTTTTATGGTTTGAATCGGCTACGCAGCGTGGACTGTTGAAGAAATATTATACTTTTTGTTCGAATCGATCTGATCTGTAGATTTGTTTTATGTGTATTTGATCAGTTTATCAAATTTATATGATAGGATTCGCACGTGAAATTGTTTTGCTTGATTGATTATACGTGATAAAACTTACCCATGGCTGCTGCTTCTATCCGTTTCCATGGAGACGTGGTCTGACTCGTTGACGTTATCTTGGAATAGTGATACGGAAATATGGCTCTCGAAGTTACGGCT
>NC_089588.1:134111382-134291382 GCF_019320115.1 Miscanthus floridulus
TTAACAGAAGAATGGGAGTGTACACACATAATAATCGATTATCGTTTATATTTATATATATACTACGTTTGGGTACGGTGATTGACAGACTACTGCGATGATATCGGGACGTGTGAATAAATAACCATCCGTACTAGTTGACCTTGCTTACGTGATCATCTCGGCGAGCATTTCTCCACCGGACGGCACCGTACTTGGCCACGGAAGAGCTCCGATTCTACGAGGAAGGGAACACGGTCTTCCACGACCGTTGCCGCTCTCCCTCGTAGAATCAAAGCTCCTTCTTAACGTCCGTTACCGCTCGGCAGAGAACATGCTCGCCGAAATGAACACCGTCCACTAGTTCAACTAGCTACTTTAACCTTCCTTCATGTAAATATGCAAGCTTGAAGTGATTTTGAGCTCAAATTGCTTACAAATGAAAAAAACCACAATAAAGAACCATATATATATAGTGAACAAAATGGGATAAGACAATGATGAAACATGAGAGTAACCTTTAGAACCGAAGAATCGATGGAGGAATCGAAGAAATCGATGGAGGAATCGAAGAATGGATGGAGAAAGAGCAAGAACACTGCTTAAATTTGAACTTAAGCTCTCAGGCGGGCTCGGGGAGGAAGAAGACGGCCAGCAGGATTTATAGCTCAAAAACATGTTTTAATAAATAACCATCCGTACTAGTTGACTTTGCTTACGTGATCATCTCAGCGAGCATTTCTCCACCGGATGGCACCGTACTTGGTCAAGGAAGAGCTCCGATTCTACGAGGAAGGGAACACGGTCTTCCACGACCGTTGCCGCTCTCCCTTGTAGAATCAAAGCTCCTCCTTGATGTCTGTTACCGCTCGGCAGAGAACATGCTCGCCGAGTTAAACACGGTCCGCAAGTTCAACTAGTACGGATTTTCTATAATTTTCTAACTATTTTCTAAGTTTTTCATTTCATAAAAAGTTAAAATAAAATGCTTAGTCGCGGAGTCCATAGAAATGACCATATTTTGACCTAGCAACGCATTGTCAATTGTCATTGCGTTGCATTGCACCTCGGACCGGACTCCGGACAATAAAATACTATGGTCGATCGATGCCGTTCTTTGTCGTACAGTCGCACGGTGACGGCCGACGGACCCGTTCAACCACCAAATCTATCAGGCCCGGCTGTTCGGGCGTATCGTCAAAAGAGAACGGATTTGCTTTCTGTTGCACGGCCTTGCATTGCATCTGTCATACCAGTCAGAGGCACTAGTCCCTATACTCATTTTTTAATACACTATAAATTTCTCATTTTATAAACAAATAAAATTAAAAAACTCTAAAATTCTCTATATCTCTAAACAATGAAGTGTGCTATGCATGCTACAAATGAACGGTGAATACTAGTTTTTAATAGCTACTTTAACCTTCCTTCATGTAAATATGCAAGCTTGAAGTGATTTTGAGCTCAAATTGCTTACAAATGAAAAAAACCACAATAAAGAACCATATATATATAGTGAACAAAATGAGATAAGACAATGGTGAAAAATGAGAGTATGAGATTGGTAACCTTTACAACTGAAGAATCGACGGAGGAATCGAAGAAATCGACGGAGGAATCGAAGCTCCATCGATTTCTTTGATTCCTCCGTCGATTCTTTGGTTCTAAAGGTTACTCTCATGTTTCATCATTGTCTTATCCCATTTTGTTCACTATATATATGGTTCTTTATTGTGGTTTTTTTCATTTGTAAGCAATTTGAGCTCAAAATCACTTCAAGCTTTCTCCATCGATTTCTTCGATTCCTCCGTCGATTCTTCGGTTCTAAAGGTTACTCTCATGTTTCATCATGGTCTTATCCCATTTTGTTCACTATATATATATATGGTTCTTTATTGTGGTTTTTTTCATTTGTAAGCAATTTGAGCTCAAAATCACTTCAAGCTTGCATATTTACATGAAGGAAGGTTAAAGTAGCTAGTTGAACTAGCGGACGGTGTTCATTTCGGCGAGCATGTTCTCTGCCGAGCAGTAACGGACGTCAAGGAGGAGCTTTGAGTCTACGAGGGAGAGCGGCAACGGTCGTGGAAGACCGTGTTCCCTTCCTCGTAGAATCGGAGCTCTTCCATGGCCAAGTACGGTGCCGCCCGGTTGAGAAATGCTCGCCGAGATAATCACGTAAGCAAGGTTAACTAGTACGGATGGTTATTTATTCACACATCCCGATATCGTCGCAGTAGTCTGTCAATCACCGTACCCAAACGTAGTATATATATAAATATAAACGATAATCGATTGTTATGTGTGTACACTCCCATTCTTCTGTTAATTTGCGGAAATATCATGTGAATTACTTACCTGCCATAGTAAAAGACGAGAACACAATGACCATTAAAAATATCATTGTTTAGAGATATAGATAATTTTATAGTTTCTTAATTTTATTTGTTTATAAAATGAGAAATTTATAGTGTATTAAAAAATGAGTATAGAGAGTAGATGGCAACTGCTTCCGGGTCCTCGGCCTCTCATGGGTTTCCAAAGCGACTTAGGCCGGGCCTCCCTCTCATTTCATGCGGCAAGTGTCGTGATTTGACAAAGATTGTGATGGAGTACCGAGTGAAGAATAAGGCTCCCAACAAGGATCGTATCTTCTACAAGTGTCTGGATCGCAATGTGAGTTATTTTATCGTATTTAATGATTATGGTTAGTTTATACCTATTTTTATGATGGTTGTGATTAAAGTTCTAATTTTTTGTTTTAATTTCAGTGGGATGGCAGTGGACGATGTTCAGGCTTCTACTGGGAGGAAGAGTATGTTGAACTCGTGCAAAAATATCTTGCACAACAGGTAGATACGACAGCTAATGAGGCAGTGATCCAGCCGAAGAAGCCCAAAGATGTTGCACAATCGGAGGATCTGTCTGTTTTAGTTGAGATTGGTCACGAAATCCTTGTGCTCCTGAAATGTATTTTAGCTTTAGTTCTTTTAGTGGTAGTTTGGATTGTCTACATTGTAGCGATGCTTTCATAAATTTGAACCTTTTGTGGTGGCACGCATGTTGTATAAATAATTAATTATGATCTAGGTTTTAATATGGTATTTATGTCATGTAATGCAGATGGGCCGGCATTGGATGTACAATGCTGATCGTCGCTCCCAAGAGTTCATTGACGGCGTGCATTCTTTGTTACGTGCGGCCGAGGCAAACAAACGCGATGGTTTCATGTACTGCCCATGTGCCATATGTAAGAATACGGTGGAATATCCTTACTCAAGGGTTGTTCATTCATACTTGTTCAAGTCGGGTTTCATGCCAAACTATATTTGTTGGACAAAGCACGAAGAAACCGGCGTTGTAATGGAAGAAGGTGAAGAAGAACAATGGGACGACAATGATATTATTCCCGATGGTGCGTGCTTCAATGATACTGCAATGGGAGAAGCTAAAGAAGAGGTAGCCGCAGAAGATGAGCCTGCTGATGATCTTTGTCAGGTCATTTGTGACGCACAAAGAGAATGTGAAAGTGAAAAGGAGAAGATCAAGTTCGAGCGGATGCTAGAAGATCACAAGAAATTGTTATACCCAACTTGTGATGCAGGGCAGAAAAAGTTGGGAACCACACTAGAATTGCTGCAATGGAAGGCAAAGAATGGTGTATCTGATAAGGGATTTGGAGAGTTACTAAAAATTCAAAAGAAGATGCTTCTGAAGGACAATGAATTGCCCGCCACTACCTACGAAGCAAAACAAGTTGTCTGTCCTATGGGGCTAGAAATCGAGAAGATACATGCATGTCCTAATGACTGCATCCTGTACCGTGGCAAAGAGTACGAGAAATTGGATGCATGCCCGGTATGCCATGCATCGCGGTATAAGATCAGGCGAGATGACCCTGGTGATGTTGAGGGCAAACGTCTGCGGAAGAAAATCCCTGCCAAGGTTATGTGGTATGCTCCTATAATACCACGCTTGAAACGTCTGTTCAGAAACAAAGAACATGCAAAATTGTTGCGATGGCACAAAGAAGACCGTAAGGTAGACAATATGTTGAGACACCCTGCTGATGGGTCCCAGTGGAGAACAATCGACAGAGAATTCCCAGAGTTTGCAAATAACACAAGAAACTTAAGGTTTGCTTTAAGTACAGATGGTATCAATCCTTTTGGAGAGCAGAACAGTAGTCATAGCACTTGGCATGTTACTCTAAGTATCTACAACCTTCCTCCTTGGTTATACATGAAGCGAAAGTTCATTATGATGCCTGTGCTCATCCAAGGCCCGAAGCAACCTAGCAATGACATCGATGTGTACCTGAGACCACTTATTGATGAACTTCTCATTTTGTGGAATAAAGAAGGTGTACGTGTGTGGGATGAGTACAAACAGGAACACTTTGATCTACGAGCATTGTTGTTCGTAACAATCAATGATTGGCCTACTCTAAGTAATCTTTCAGGACAGTCAAACAAGGGATATAATGCATGCACACACTGCTTCGGTGATATTAGAGGTGTATTCTTGAAAAAATGTCGAAAGGTCGTGTACCTTGGCCATCGTCGATTTCTTCCTACAAATCACCCCGTAAGAAAGAAAGGCAAGCATTTTAAAGGGAAGGCAGACCACCTGACCAAGCCTCGCAACCGAACCGGTGACGATGTACTCAATATGGTCAATGATGTGAAAGTCGTCTTTGGAAATGGACATGGCAGCCAACTTGTTCCGAACGACACTAACGGTCACGCACCCATGTGGAAGAAGAAGTCCATATTTTTGGACCTACCCTATTGGCAAGTCCTAGAGGTCCGTAGCTCGATCGACGTGATGCACCTGACGAAGAATCTTTGTGTAAACCTGCTAGGCTTCATGGGTGTGTATGGAAAGCCTAAGGACACATTTGAAGCACGACAGGACCTGCGTTGTTTGAGAGAAAGAGACAACCTGCATCCAGAGAAGACAGATGATGGATGCCATTACCTATGTCCTGCCAGCTACACTCTAAGCAAAGAGGAGAAGGAAATCATGTTTGAATGCTTAAACAACATCAAGGTACCATCTGGATTCTCCTCAAATATAAAGGGTATTATAAATGTGCCAGAGAAGAAATTCTATAACTTAAAGTCCCATGACTGTCACGTTCTCATGACGCAATTACTTCCAGTTGCATTGAGAGGAATTCTACCTCCAAATGTACGTCTAGCCACCGTGAAGCTATGTGCATTCCTCAATGCAATTTCTCAGAAGGCAATTGATCCAACTGATCTAGCTAAACTACAAAATGATGTGGTTCAATGTCTCGTCAGCTTTGAGTTGGTGTTCCCTCCTTCCTTCTTTGATATCATGACACACCTCCTAGTTCACCTAGTCAAGGAGATTTTCATTCTCGGTCCTGTGTTCCAACACAACATGTTCCCCTTAGAGAGATTCATGGGAGTTCTGAAGAAATATGTTCACAACCATGCTCGCCCAGAAGGAAGCATCACCAAGGGCTATGGAACAGAAGAGGTCATTGAGTTCTGTGTTGACTTTATTCCCGACCTTGACTCGATTGGTGTTCCTGAATCGAGACATGAGGGGAGATTAAGCGGAAAGGGGACACTAGGGAGGAAAACATATATTGGTATGGAGGATGATTATTTCAATAAAGCGCACTACACAGTTCTACAGAACTCCTCTTTGGTAGATCCGTATATTGAGACACACAAGGATCTCTTACGATCCGAGTTTCCAGGGAAGACTGAAGCTTGGATTACACGTAAGCACATAGAAACTTTTGGCGGTTGGTTGCGAAAAAATGTCAAGGTGATGAGAGCATCCATGAGCAACTGTATTTATTGGCTATGCAACCATCATGGCATATCATCACATACAAAGGGTACGAGATAAATGGGAACATATTCTACACAGTAGCCCAAGATAAAAGGAGTACCAACCAAAATAGTGGTGTCCGCATAGATGCCACAGACCCGAATGGGAATAAGCAGACATATTATGGCCGCATAGATAAAATATGGGAACTAGAATATGCACCTACTTTGAAGATCCCATTGTTCAAGTGCCAATGGGTCAAGGTGATCGGAGGTGGGGTAACAGTAGACAATGAGTATGGAATGACAACAGTAGACCTTAGTAATATTGGGTACAAAGACGAACCATTCGTCCTTGCCAAGGATGTGAATCAGGTGTTCTATGTCAATGATATGTCTACCAAACCAAAAAGAGGGAAAAACGATAATGACTCAACAAAAGAGCCAAAGCGCCACATAGTTCTTCCAGGGAAAAGAGTCATCGTGGGAATTGAGGACAAGTCGGACATGTCAGAAGATTATGAAAAGGATGACCGAATTTCGCCCTTCAAAGTGAACAAAGACCCTAGCATCTTGGTAAATGATGAGGACACTCCATGGTTACGACGCGATCATAACCAAGGGACATACGTAAAGAAGAAGTTCACTGCTGTGCCCACTTGATGATATAGTGATTTAATGTAGTGTGTATTTGAGATATTATGTAATAATTGTGAATTCAGATGTTTATTATGTCGTGTTTCAAATTAAATCAATGTTTGATTTGGTGGGATTTCTCTCTCGAAAAGTTAAATTAGGATATTGAGTGATGAAAAATTAAAATATTAACGTTAAAATGATGTGAAAACAAATTTCCTATCCAAAACCAATAGTTTTAATAATTTTAATTAAACACTATATTTTTGCATTAACGAAATAATAAATATTAGTTATATTATGTTTTATAATTATAACAAAAAATAAAAAAAGTTAGGTTATAGATTTTTCCTATGTGCAATAAAGAAAAAAAATCCATATTTTTAACAAAATAATTTTATGCCTTTTATTTAATTTACTATGTATTTAACAAGACTCCCGGCGGGAAATGAAACTGCAACCCACCTTTACTCCCGGGTGGGAAGCCCACCCGGGAGTAAAGGTGGGCTGTTGTTTCATGGCCCGCCAAAAAAAACCCTTTACTCCCGGTGCGTGTTACCAACCGGGAGTAAAGGTTTACTCCCGGTTGGTAACAAGCACCGGGAGTAAAGGTACCTTTACTTCCGGTTGGTAACACGCACCGGGAGTAAAGGACCTTTACTCCCGGCTGGTGGCTAGCACCGGGAGTAAATCTCCCTGGTATATATGCGCCAGTGCCTGGCGTAGATCGATCCCCTCCTCTTCTTCCTCGTCGAACAGCCGTCCTTTCTCCTCTTCTTCCTCACGCCGCCACCGGTCGCCACCCCACCTCACGCCGATGAGCCCTCCACCGCACGCGCCTCCGCAGTCTTGAGGTGAGTTCTCTCGGCTTTCGCATTCCGGGTCAAAGATGAAGAACCCGTGGCCCTGGTCCCCTCTGAACACGGCAACACGGCAAATTCGGCTTCCCCATCGCTGTCAACCTAGCGGCATAGTCCTGTATGCGGTTGTGCAGCACGTCCTGGTCCAGGTCCACGACGAGCAGTGGTGGGAAGGCGACGTCGTCCAGTGGGACGCTGTCTGGCCCAAACGGGTTGGCCGTTGGGTCGCACGCCGACGGGCAGCGCCAGGCGCCACGTCTGGTCGAACAGCGTCGTCCTCTCCTCGGCGGCAAAGAAGGGCCAGAGCAGGACGCACCCGGCGATCCGGATGATGGGGTCGAGGGCGAGCTACCCGCTGCCGTATCGGACAGCGACGTGGTGTGCGATGTTGCCGCCGGCTGAGTCGCCGCAGATGAACAGCCTGCCTAGGTCGGCTGAGTCGTTGGCCTACCACGGGTCGGCCTTGGCCTGGGCACGGAGCCACGACAGGACGGCCTCGGCATCACGGTGCGTTGCGGGGAGGTGGTGCTTGGGCGCCAGGCGGTAGTCGATGGAGAGCATGAGCGCCGGGAGCTCCGCGGCGAGCCTGAGCACGTCGGTATGGAAGTGGGGCAGCTCAAAGCTGCACAGGCAGAAGCCGCCGCCGTGGAAGTAGACGAGCACCGGCAGCTTATTATTGGCCGTCGTCGTGTTGTCGTCGGTGGGCCTATACATGCGAAGGCGGAGCGCATGCGCGGCGTTGTAGATGACGTCCTTCCACTGGACGGGCAGGTTGGACGGCACCTCACCCTAGAGAGGGAGCGTGGAGTACTTCGCGGAGCGCGTCATGGTGCCGTCGCTAAGAAGCTGCACGATGCCGAGGCAGTCGTCCACGACGTGCGGCGCGGTCGCTAAGAAGAAGTTCACTCCTCGGCTAGCTCCACGATGTTTAGGGTTTATACGGCAGAGCACCGCCGCCCTCGTTAGGGTTTATACGGCGGAGCACCGCTGCCCTCGTTCGCCCTACGGTTTAGGGTTTATACGGCGGAGCACCGTCGCCCTCATTCGCCCTAGGGTTTAGGGTTTATATGGCGGAACACCGCCGCCCTCGTTCACCCGTGTGTACAAACATATATACGATGGAGCGGAGCACCGCCACTCTCGTCACACCGCCCTCTCTCGCGGCCTAGTCAATCAACATTCGTATTATCGTTATTGTTAACGCTAAACAATCATACTAGGGCGAATTGCGTTGGTGGCTAGGGCGAACCGCGTTGGTGATGTCACCGATGCGGTTCGCCCTAGTCACCGACGCAATTCGCCCTCGGCTGTTTATGTATAGCCCTAATTCACCCTAGTAGCGACGTAGTTCGCCCTAGTGTGGCGAATTGCGTCCGTGACCAAGGGGCAAGATTTAATAATACATATTGTTCGTAGATTTTACGCATGTAAGCAAAGATTTGACGTACTATATATTGGTTTTGTTTTTTGAAGCTAGATGGCCAACCCGAGAAACATGGATGAGGAGGAGTTGATGATGAATTTAATCAACACTAGCACTCAAGTTGCCGGCGATGATGGTGCTAAAAATAATGTGCAAGAGGATGCAGATGACGGGAGTCAGTACTTAGCTCTTGAACAAAATGAGTAACAACATATTGGCCAAGTATATATTTTTTATTATTAGCTATTTATATTATCATATGTCTTATGTGTGCTCATGACATTAAAAATAATGTTTATGTTTTGTAGCCTTCTGGATCGACATCAACAACTACAATGAAGAGTTAAAATGTTCGAGGTCCCAAAAAGCCATTGGAGGGTCGCTTCATCATCTCGGAGTTCAATGTGGATACAGGCGAACCGGGGGGGGCAAATAAAACGAAATTCATGCACCACTGTGGTTACCTTGTACGGGACCGGCTCTCGATCAGTACCCGTGAATGGAAGAAGAAGACCAATGCTCCTCATATCAGTTTTGTCTCCGATCGTGACAAGACGTTAATTTGGAATGATGTCTTGGAACATTTCACGCTCCAAACAGATGGTTATGATGATATAATAGATGGTGATGAATTGAAGGAGTGAGTTAGGGATTGGGCAATGAAGAAGATGGCCACCCAGTTTCAGACTTGGAAGAAACACCTATACACGACGTATGTCAAGAAGAACATAACACCAGATTTTACTGTCCCAGGCCCGATCTCAAAGCAGAGGCCCTATTGGGGGGAGTTTGTATAGTACAAGACGTCGGAAGAGGGTGTGAGTCGGGTGATAAAGAACCAACGTAATGCCCAACAAAAGACATACCACCATAACTTGGGATCAGGTGGCTACCCGACTACCATTAAGAAGTGGAACAAAATGGAAGTAGACCTTCTTGCCAAGGGTATCACACCAGAATCACTCGAGTGGGGAGAGCGTGCAAAGAATTGGTTTTTCGCTCATGGGGGAACACTGGACCAGGAGACAGGGAAGTGTGTTTATGGTGCAAGACTGCAAGAAGCAGCAGAAAGATTGTTTTATGCTCAGAGAGCTACTGCTAGTGGTGCGTTCAGGCCCAATAGAGAGAAGGATGAGCTGACATATGCCATCGGGACTATTGAACATGGTGGCCGAACTAGACGCAAAGGAAGTGTCTTGTGGGAGCATGGATTCCCTCAGGACAGACCTTCCTACAGAAGACGCCAGAGAAAGAAGGAAGAAGAGGCACAGCGGCTCTAGAGGTTGGAGGAAGCGGTTCGTGAAGCACAGGAGCGGGAAAAAAACCTTGAAGCGAGAATGCAGGAGGAAATCAGAAGGCAAGTGCAAATAGCAGCAAGTGCAAGCAAGCAGGCATCAGAGCCAAGAATCAACATTAGCCAATCTGTTCAGTTGAAAAGCAGCTGTGCTTCCACGGAGATACCAAATCAAGGGGACACCGGACTGCACTTCCCTGTGGATGACGTCACTGAACCTTGTACATCGTGTGAGCTACACATTCCGAAGGGGAATTCCACAATCAAGGTGGCTATCGGTCTTGTTAATCCTATCGACCGAACCAAGACACTAAGGATTCATGGGAATATAATCTAAGAGGGATATGCTACCATCTCGGTAGATAAAGCTGAAAAAGGATTTAGTGATTTGCCTCTTGACATTCCTGGAGGTGATGACGAGAAGACTCTCGGAGAAGCAGAGAAGACATTCATTCTATGGCGCAAGCGCTACATCATCATTCCCGGGATGTCGCCTCCACCTCCTCCTGAACTACCTCACCATAGGTGCGGATGAAAACACTACATCATTAATTTATATTGGCTTAAATAATTAACAATCTGCTCATAATAATATGTCATTCCTTTTTTGTAGCAGATCCTCCCCCAACCTAAGTCCAATTATTCAATCGCCAGATCATCATAGTGCTCTGTACGATGACAATGTGTTGGAAGGCGAGGCTGCATCCACACCATCTCCAAGGAGGTCTCCAACGCCGCAGCCGCCACCTCCAAGGAGGTCTCCAACGCCGCTGCCACCACCTCCAAGGAGGCCTCCAACGCCTCCCCCGCCCCCACCTACCAAGAAGCCAAGTGCTAGCAAGAGGCCAGCCCCACAAATGAAGAACCAGCCCCCGCCGGCAAAGAAAGCCACCCTGAAAGAAAGGGCTATTCCCAAAATAATATCTGAAGAGAAGGAAGAAGTAACTGATGCATATAAAAAAGACATGTCTAGATTCTATGACAAACTTAAAAAGGATCAAGAAGCAAGGAGTAACCCAGAGAAACCGTACTTCTTCGTAGCTCTAGATATTCTAAGAAAAAAGGTGGCTTCTTACCAGCAACAACAGCGGGAATCTCGTAAGCCGTCCAAATCAACGTTAATGGACTATGACCTCACTCTCACCAAGTCAATTGCAGCGGCACAGGAAAAGAAGTAGGTAGGGAAAGGAGTTGCACAACTCGGACAACAATCGCACCAATCAGTCTCCCCGCTAGTTGTTGGTAATGAATATGGTTTGAATTTAGGATTACTGCATCAGGCAAACATACCTCCGGATATCGATTTGGATCACCTTGGTGAATTTATTGAAGAGACTGGTCTCGACCTTTACCAGATGTTTGGTGATGGAAACATTGAGAGTGCGGCGGAGGTTGATATTTGGAAGAAAAAATTTATACTAGGCCAGAGTCTATACAACCCTCAAGCCTTAGGTGATCTGGGAACGCAAATATACCTGCTAAACAAGTGGTACATGCAGGCGTCTACCGGTGGATACTTCTGCATTGGTGTCAGAATTAGAGATGAACATTGGTTCCGTGGCGATGATGTTATGTATGTTGACTTTGCAGAATTTCATCAACTATGCCACCTGACCTCTTTGGACAAAGTTATCATTAGCTGCTATTGCCTGTAAGTAATAATTCTTTTGATCTATTATTAAACTCATCATATGTGTGTATATGCATATAAATTATCCTAACAAGTACTATATATATGCAGATTTACAATGACAGAGCACAGAAAGAAAGGCTACAATGAAATTGGTTTTGTTGATCCCCATATAGTATTCAAAGACCCAGTTACTCCAAAGCCTAATTGGAAGTCTGAGTCAGAGAGTAACCTCATGAACTTCTTAGTGAACCAACGCTATAAGAAGGATATACTCTTTCCCTATAACTTCAAGTGAGTGTTAATAATGTCGATCATCCTTAATGGCTCATATGTTGATTCTAGTTAATTAATGAGTGTTATGCGTTATATCCTATAAACACATGCAGCAATCACTGGATATTGATGGACATCGATCTGGTGAAAAGTCACTTGATAATCTATGACTCGATGAGAAAACCACAACAAGACTATCAAGATATGATAGATATTATTCAGAGGTAATTTCGGTATCTCTAGCAACTATATATACACACAAACATGATGATTAACTATATCTGATGACGTGGCAAATTTTTTATTGGGCAGTGTTTGGAAAACCTTTATTGAGAAGCAACACATGGGAACATGCAAAGCGCCACTGAATGTAATCCCTTTGAAAGTAAGTCCCCTAAATCGCATCAACTTTATTAATTAAGCATATAGTTTTCACCGGATCACCAGATTGGATGACAAATCTTTTTCTCGTAAAGTGGTGTCTGAGGCAGGAACAGGGGAACAACTACTGTGGTTACTATGTTTGCAAGTTTATCAAGGAGCTCTCCCAAAGAACTCCTACAGAGAGACTCAAAGTACGTTAAAAATACACTATATATTCATTTAATTATTATTATTGATTGTGTTACTATGTCTTTATATATATATATATATATATATATATGTACATATATTAATTTATTTTTCTTTAATTCAAACCTGTAGGCTCGATGGTTGGAGGAAAAGGTCATACGACAAAACTAAATCAAAGCAATTCAAGAGTCTATAGGCGGATTTTTTAATGACCAGGGCATCGATTCCAAGGGCGAGTTCTACTTCGACCCAACACTGCCATGGAAGCCAAGCTAGAGGATGAGAGGAAACTTGTTATATCACAACAACTGTAATACAATCTTTTGTAATATATGCACATAAAATAATATAATGTAAAATACACATATGCATGCATGCATGTAAATATATATATGATGCATTCATGCATATATATATATATATATATATATATATATATATATATATATATATATATATATATATATATATATATATATATATATATATATATATATATATATATATATATTTCTATGCTTGAATTGTGTGATTTAATACGTTCATTGTGCTTGAACCGAAACATACTATACGCGCGTATAAATGTATTATTAGCAGCGTACAATACGACTTCAAAAACCTATTTTGAAAAGAAAACAAAAAATGAAAAGAAAAGAAAAAAGAAAAAAAAACCTTTAGTGCCGGTTCGTATTATCAACCGGGACTAAAGGGTGCCGGCCTCGTGGCATGTCAGGAGGCACCTTTAGTCCTGGTTGGTGTTACCCACCGGGACTAAAGGTCCACCTTTAGTCCCAGTTCCTGACCCGGGACTAAAGAACCCCCCTTTAGTCCCGGATGCTTGCTCCCGAGTGGGGAACCGGGACTAGAGGGGGTTCCCCACCGGGAGTAAAGGCCGTCTCTGTACCGGTGGTAATAGTTGAAAAAAAATAACTTCACTTCGCCCATGCGTTGAATGACAAAATTGTAACAGATGAAGTACTTTACTATCATAATAATACATATTTAGGGTCTGTTTGGATATAAGGGCTAATCGTTAGCTAGCTAAAAATTAGCTCAAATTAGCACTAGCGCATTCAAATGGGAGGGCTAATAGGTAGGCTAATTTTTTAGAATAGTCTCCAACTAGTTGTTAACTAACTAGCTAGCCAACCTTGACTAATTGAAGCTAATTTTTAGCCAAACTATTAACTAGTCCTAACTCATTGAAACAGGGTCTTAATGTCACGTGTGTGTTTATATTTATACCAACGACATAGAGCAGTCGATGTCTAAATGGTAACTCACCAGACTAAAAGCAATCCACCAAAAGCTAATATATATTTATTGTAGCACCCGGTTTTAAGAACAAAACCAGATACACACTATATGTGAGCCCAGAAAGTCAAATCTCACATATAGCTATAAATAAGGGTAATATCATAAGACAATGCTCAATATATAACGTATTAGTATAAAGAATATAACCTCAGAGTATAGACAACGGAAAGATAACTCCGATCTTCAGGCGAAGACTTCAAATCCACAGGGACAACTGACTAGTTGATCACAAGCATAATTCCTCCAAACTCTAGCAATCTGGTACCCATCCGGGATTTTTCCAAATATATGTAAAATAAAGCAAGCGTAAGTACATGTCGTACTCAATAAATATAACATGGGGTTCATGAGGCTCAAAAGGCTGACACTGGTAAACTGCGGTTAGCTTTTAATTAGTCATCTTTTAGCAATGGGGTGGCAACAAGTTTATCACAAGCCATAAACATATGATCAGGTAAACATGAATAATGAATAACATAAACAGTAATCATTAATGAGCATATTCATCATCAGTATCATCCGTGTTCATCATCACTAACCATTAGTGATCATCTATTCCGTAAGGGTTCCAAGGCCGCTCGTGACCGTGAGCACGACTCATATACCAGTTTTACACTCTGCAGAGGTTGTACACTTTCAATGTAAGTCCTGATTTACCCTTTCGCACGAGGTAGCTAATCTCTTGACCCACTTCCAAGGAAGGTCGGCAGGGTTCACTATGAAGCCTTTCAAAGGTTCGTCTAACAAGTTAGGGCCATTAGATTCACTCGGCAAACAGATATAGGAACCCCCTGTCGAATGGCACAATTCCATCACGGCTATACACATAAGAGGTCGAGGCGAACTTACTGCGAAGGTTCTCGGCAGCGTGGAGCAAGCAGAGACGGCCCTTCGCTCGGCGGTCGATGGCGACTTGGCGGCGCTAGATTGCAGCGCGGCTGCGGTGGCTCAGCGAAGGAGGCTACGGCGCTCGAGGGCGGAGTAGGGAGGCGGCGCGAGCTCGGGCGGCTTATAAGGGCGCAGGAAGGCGTGGGCGGCACGACACCGAGGCGTGGCGGGGCGGCATGGGACTCCCAGGCGGCAGCGAGTCCGGCTCTGGGACGACTAGAGGAAGAAGACGGGTTGCTGACAAGGCAGACCCACTTGCCATCGGAAGAAAGGAGAAGAGGGCGCGGCCAACTGGCTGGGCCGATTGCTATGCTGAGCCACGCGCTGGAGCAAGGAAACGTGGGCATGAGTGGGCCGATGCGGGGAAAACGGGCCAGCGCGAGAGAGGGGAAGAGTGGGCCTGCGCGCGTGACTGGGCTGCGAGAGGCAGAGCTAGGCCGCGGAACAAAACAGGCCACGGAAAAAAAACAGAGGAGGAGGAGCAGCTAGGCCAGCTCGGGATAATCTGAGGAGAAGGGAAGAGGTCGGGCCTTTTGGCCAAATGAGAGAGAGAGCATTTCCCTTTTTAATTTCTTTTCAAATCCAATTCAAATATGAACCAAATCAAATTTGAACACGGTTTAAAATACATTTACAACTCAAGTAAAAATAAGAAATTTTATTAAGTCTTCCCAAAAATAATTTTTACAACTTTTTAAATTCCTTTATTTTCCAATTTCTTTTTATTTTTTCTTTTCTTTTATTTCAAAGCCATTTTCAAATTCATTTTCAAAAGCAATTTAAACCAATTTGAATTTTAACCAAAACCACTCAATCAATTAAATCAAATGCACCGGCATGTATGCACATCCATGTTGCTACCTTATAATAAATTTTAATTTAATGAAAAATTTTATTTCCCTATATTTCATGAGCACAAAATTCCAAATTAAATCATTTTAGCTCTATTTCCAAAAATTCAAAGTTTGGGGTGTTACAATTCTACCCCCTTAAGATGAATCTCGTCCTCGAGATTCGGAAGACGTTTACTTGGAGATAGGGATACTCTGTCTTTAGATTCTTCTTTACTTTCTTGTGTAGTTCCATTGTCTTGATAAGGATTCTACTTTATTTTGCATACATGTTATCCTTACTCCAAGTAACTTATCAAACTGATTCCAAGATTCTGATAGGTACCTTGAATAATTCCCAGGTAACTCCAATCTCTAGGCCACCTTTCCTTTAATACCAATTCTTTTTCCTAAAATATTTATCTTCCAACAGAGCCTGACGTATCTCTTAGTCAGAAGGAGAATCTACCACTAAACATTAATGATTCCGGTCAAGTTGCTCAATCGGGGAATACAATTCTTAATCCTTGGTGTCACCCAAACCTTATTAGCATGACTCTCCGTTGCTAAGGCATTGGTCGCGACTTTTATTTCTCTACGTGTTAGCACTTTTCCAAGTCATAATCAATCTCATTCCAATGAGGATATCATAAGCTCAAGACCAACTTAGTGAAGATGTCCTGTAGACTCTTATGATCCTCCTATATGTCACTTTTACTTCCAAAAGACAGTACTTCCATGCTCCACAATGGATAACTCCAGATGTATGTTGGGTAGTTCAACTCATGCTTCCTTAGTTGACTTAATGAATAAGGTACTACATTTTTATTTTTGCATAAGGAAACACCCCACACCTTGACAAGGTGCATCATTGTAGATATGAAGCTCTTGTCTGGATATGGCAAAGCTAATACATAGGTTTTTCTTCAACCTCTTCTTGGACTCCTTCAAACACTTAGCTGAGGTCTCTTGATCCAAACTAACTTAAAACTTCTCTGGTAGCATTATCAATATCCTGATGATCTTGGTTAAACCTTCCTTGAACCTTTAATCAAACCTCATTGAGACTCTGAGTTTCTCTCATATCTTTGGATACCACCACGCTTCGCTGCGTAATCTAGAATGTAAGCCACTTCATCTTGCAAATTCTTAACCTTGGCTACCCCCTTAAGAAAAGATAAAGTAGGAGACACCAAAGTATAGCTTGTCTCTCCTTCTAGACGGATTAACTAGCATAAGGACATCCTGACATCGCAAAGAAACTCTCGTGTGGGGGCAAGAACAAGAAATCTGAAGTTCCTCGCGAGCAGAAAAACAACAGCGTAGTAAAACAGCTATAACTCTCATTGTGTTAATCCAATAATGTTGTAGCTTATACCGTTCAAAATCTTATAAAATTCTCCACAACTTCCTTATAGAACACTTTTCTAAATTCTACAGTTCAGGTGGTTGAAAACAGTGGACAACAGAAACTGTTCTAGGTTCCAAACAGCACAGATGCGTCGGCTTGTGATTTTCGTATCGCCATAATCAAAATAGCTATCAGGGTGATTCTTACGCTCAGAGAAAGATATTGAAGTCTACTATTGTCCAGAATTTTCTGATGAGTTTTGGTCATCTAAGATTAGAGATATAAGCTGAAGAGTGCAGACTGCTCCGAAAAGACAGGATAGGGGAAACAAAAGAATACCATAACCTAACTATTTATTGCACCGATCCTTATACCTTAGGCCTATAAACTAAATGAAATTGTGGGAACACCCAACAAGATCATTGCAATCATTACTAAGATTCAAAACAATAATAAGCATAATGACAATTCAACGAGCAATAAAGATGCACAATTTAATCATTGACTAAACTTGCGATACTATCATCCACATTATGCTAGGGGTAACAATCCTAAGACTTATCTTCAGATTATGCAAGAAGGTGGTGAGAACAGTTCTAAAAGCATATCAAATCAAGGAGTGAAGATGAGAACAAAGACTTTAAAATAAGCACCAAGGTAGAGATGAATAGCAAGGGTAGAGATATAGTAGAGAAGAAAATATCAAGATTTATAGAACAAGGATTTTATAGCAATTTTAAATCCTTAACACGCCCAATTTCTAACTAGGCTTGTGTTCTACAGTCAGCATTGCTCTAATACCACTTTATAGCACCTAGTTTTAAGAACAAAACCAGATACACACCATATGTGAGCCCAGAAAGTCAAATCTCACATATAGCTACAAATAAGGGTAATATCATAAGACAATGCTCAATATATAACGTTTTAGTATAAAGAATATAACCTCAGAGGATAGACAATGGAAAGACAACTCCAATCTTTAGGTAAAGACTCCAAATCCACACGGACAACTTACTAGTTGATCACAAGCCTAATTCCTCTAAACTCTAGCAATCTGGTACCCATCCGGGATTTTTTCAAATATGTGTAAAATAAAGCAAGCGTAAGTACATGTCGTACTCAACAAATATAACATGGGATTCATGAGGCTCAAAAGGCTGACACTGGTTAACTGCGGTTAGCTTTTAATTAGTCATCTTTTAGCAATGGGGTGGCAACAAGTTTATCACAAGCCATAAACACATGATCAGGTAAACATGAATAATGAATAACATAAACAGTTTTCATATTCATCATCAGTATCATCCATGTTCATCATCATTAACCATTAGTGATCATCTATTCCGTAAGGGTTCCAAGGCCGCTCGTGACTGTGAGCACGGCTGATATACCAGTTTTACACTCTGCAGAGGTGGTACACTTTCAATGTGAGTCGTGATTTACCCTTTCGTCTGAGGTAGCTAATCTCTTGACCCACTTCCAAGGAAGGTCGGCAGGGTTCACTATGAAGCCTTTCAAAGGTTCGTCTAACAAGTTAGGGCGATTAGATTCACTCGACAAACAGATATAGAAACCCCTCGGTCGAATGGCACAATTCCATCACGGCTATACACATAAGAGTAGAGGTTGTCCTATACCCGATTCAGCAAGCCATTCTTACGCCAATAAAAGTAACCACTAACAAGCTAGAAAAGGTCCTCATACTGAGCTAAAGCCAGAGCCATGTAGCCCTCATAGCTGTACTATAAGTCCCGGATGATCACTTATAGATAAGTCCTTAGGGAGAGAAATCTATAGCACCATAAAAATAGCCCAATGCTCTAGCCCTTTATTCCATGTTGCTAAAAAGCATCTTTTAGTGTTTATTACATATTCCATTAGTCAAGTTATAAGATCATGGTTGTTTTTGAGCACTAGCAAAGCTACCCAATTGAATAACCCAAACGTATCAAGGCACAAGTACAAAAGACTAGAAAATCCTTAATGGCAGTCAAGGTAGACACATGTAGTATGAATTTAATGATTAAAGGTGTATAGGTAACAAGGATGGTCCCATGCTATACTTGACTTAAAACACCAATCCTTCGGTAAGCTTTAATCTTCAATGTTCTTCTTTTTCTTCTTCTTGATCACCACGTATATCTCACCGACTGGATGAAATCATAAAGCACCACATAAGCATCCATACAATCATACACGAAGCAAACAATAGATCTAAATTAGAACAGTACACCCATCATAAAATCAAGATAAAAAGTTTGTAAAGCAAATCTACGTCTCGCTACGAACACATAGACGCGAAAAGCACACTAATCTGAGCTACGGTGAAAAAGATACATCTACCGAAAGATTTGCTCATAGGAGAAAATATAAAACGATTAGCTTCATGTGTTTTAATGGTATAAAAACATATATAAGATATTTTATAGAGATTATAATTTAAGTCAAATTTAGATTCAAAATAGAATACTAAAGTAAAACAAATCATATTTTATTTATAAAACCTAGTTGCAAAATTATTATTCAAGATATGATTTAAACCATGAAATTTCATAAATAGTAATATGGTAAATACGGTTACTAACACGTAGATCTCATCGCTATGAATCTAACGCAACTTGAATGTGTCAAAACAGATCTAAAACGCAGAAGATATGATTTAAACAAGATTTCCTTTAATAATAGATTAAATCTAATCACTGAATTTTAAAAGTTGAAAACCTACTTAACAGTAGTATTAACACGTAGATTATGAAATTACAAACCTAACGCTAATTTGAACGGATCAAATTCGGAGTTAAAACAGGAGAAGTTATGGCTAAAACAAAATCAGTGGCAAATATGTAAATAAGTGAAAACGTATTTTGGATCTAAACCGACGAAACTGCACTTTCCAAAGAATAAAACGTAATCTAGTAAATACGCAATGGACCGCGGGTTCTATAATAGAAAAACTCGAGGGCTCTTTTGCAAATCTAGCAGGCGAAGGGGTATGAGGAGATATGGACCGTTAGATTAGAGATGAACGACTCAGATTGGATCGGCGGGGGAGAAGAGAGAGAGCTGGCCGCCGGCGTTAACAGGGACGGCGGCGGCGCCATTGCCAGCAAAAGAAGCTCTGCGGCGAAGCAAAGAAACGGTCCTACGGTGCACGATTTTCGACGGGGAAGCCACGGGAGAGGAGAGGAGGTCGAGGCGAACTTACTATGAAGGTTCTCGGCAGCGCGGAGCAAGCAGAGACGGCCCTTCGCTCGGTGGTCGATGGCGACTTGGTGGCGCTAGATTGTAGCGCGGCTGCGGTGGCTCGGCGAAGGCGGCTGCGGCGCTGGAGGGCGGAGTAGGGAGACGACGCGAGCTCAGGCGGCTTATAAGGGCGCAGGAAGGCGTGGGCGGCACGGCACCGAGGCGTGGCGGGGCGGCATGGGACTCCCAGGCGGCGGCGAGTCCGGCTCAGGGACGACTGGAGGAAGAAGACGGGTTGCTGACAAGGCAGCCCCACTTGCCATCCGAAGAAAGGAGAAGAGGGCGCGGGCAACTGGCTGGGCCGATTGCTATGCTGAGCCACGCGATGGAGCAAGGAAACGCGGGCGCGAGTGGGCCGGTTCAGGGAAAACGGGCCAGCGCGAGAGAGGGGAAGAGTGGGCCTGCGCGCGCGAGTGGGCTACGAGAGGTAGAGCTGGGCCGCGGAAGAAAACGGGCCACGGAAAAAAAACAGAGGAGGAGGAGCAGCTGGGCCGGCTCGGGATAATCCTAAGGAGAAGGGAAGAGGCCGGGCCTTTTGGCCAAATGAGATAGAGAGCATTTCCCTTTTTAATTTCTTTTCAAATCCAATTCAAATATGAACCAAATCAAATTTGAACACGGTTTAAAATACATTTACAACTCAAGTAAAAATGAGGAATTTTATTAAGTCTTCCCAAAAATAAATTTTACAACTTTTTAAATTCCTTTATTTTCCAATTTCTTTTTATTTTTCTTTTCTTTTATTTCAAGGCCATTTTCAAATTCATTTTCAAAAGCAATTTAAACCAATTTGAATTTTAACCAAAACCACTCAATCAATTAAATCAAATGCACCGGCATGTATGCACATCAATGATGCTACCTTATGATGAATTTTAATTTAATAAAATTTTTTATTTCCCTATATTTTATGAGCACAAAATTCCAAATTAAATCATTTTAGCTCTATTTCCAAAAATTCAAAGTTTGGGGTGTTACATTTATTTATTCTGACTTTTATTTTAAACTAGCAGACGTGCATGTGCGTTGCTATGGGTGAATTCCAGATTATTCGATTGGATATTTATATTTTTGTGCAACTTTTTTATATAACAATTAAAAAAATAATTTGTTTTGCTGTTACCTAGACGATTTGTGTCTCGGAAGATTTATCCAATGATCGCATCATCTGTTTGGATATGTCTTGGAGACACAGTGTTCTAGCTCGTGTGCGCACAGGTCGCAAGTCCAAGTTATATACGGGACATGAAGAGGCGTAAGGGCATTGCAGAAAGTAAAAAAAAAAGATAATTAGAAAAATACCATTTTAACTTTAACAATAAAAGTAAAATATGGTCATGTGTTGCAATGGAATAAATACCTCATGACATAAGGCCATGCTGATTCGAGATTTATTCTGCTCCATCTCTTGACGTGTGTGGCCATCCGCCTAGCACCACATCCATTACTTTAATTTAAATTTAAAGAACCAAGGATGTAAATATTTTTTGAAGTAAGAAAATACAATGAAACCCACGTCGTAAAGTAGATTTTCACAATTTATTTAAATGCTAGAAGTAATTTAGGGGCACAGTAATATCTATCTTGAGCATTATATTGGTAACAACAGGAAACTTATGCTAGTAATAAAAAAGGGTTTTTAAATCTGCAGAGTCATTGAATTTGACTAAAAAGTAAACCTTATCTATTTATTTTAATCTATTCACAACTGATCAAAGCGGATGTAAATATTTTTTGAAATAAGAAAATACAATGAAACCCAGGTCCTAAAGTAGATTTTCACAATTTATTTAAATGCTAGAAGTAATTTAGGGGCACAGTAATATCTATCTTGGGCATTGTATTGGTAACAACAGGAAGCGTACGCTAGTAATAAAAAAGGGTTTTTAAATCTGCATAGTCATTGAATTTGACTAAAAAGTAAACCATATCTATTTATTTTGATGTATTCACAACTGATCAAAGCCAAAATTAATATCTTTTTTTTTCTCTTTTTCTTTTTCTCCTTTTATTTTCTTCCTTAATTTTCTTCCTCCGTTATTTTACTTATTTTCACTCCGCTATCTGCGGCTGGACACTTCTCCACGGGTATCTTAAAAAAGACTTCTGCACGGAAGCCTTTGACCTTATCCACCGCACGCAACTAAACGCTCAGCTCAGCTCCCGCGGCCCAGGTGTCTCTCCGTGTGCGTGTGCGATTGCTCTGACGCGCCACGGGTGGGTGGGTCGTACCCAATGCACGCCAATGCAATGAAACCCACACGCTGTCGTGTCGAGAGGTCTTGGCCCCGGTGGATACGCGAGACGGCTCCGCGTATCGTATCGCGTATGAACGGGCGAACGGCCCCAGCGCGTCCCGCAACACGACGACGGCCCTCGAACGCCTCAATGAAACAGGACGGGAAAAAAACGGCCCCGTTCGTTTGGCTGGAGAAATCTGAGGACTCTGGATGAATACGGAGGAATTTGTGAGAGGAAAATACTGTTCCAGATGAAAAAAGAAACGGATGGAAGCCGGGTTTAAGTGCACGCGAACGAGGCCAAAAAGGGCAGCAGAAAGAAGTCAGAGGCGACGGCAGGCAGGCAGGCCGCATCTGCATCAGGAGAGAGAGAGGGGGGGACGTGGTGGATGTGGATCTGGGGAGGCGCAGGGCCAGTCTGGTTGGGGCGGCTTCAACGGCCTCCCACCGCACTGACATCGGCGGGTACTGTACTGACTGTACCATGCTGTGGATGGTGGGGTGCGGCCGAGAGAGAGGGAGAGATCTCGTTACAAACTTGTTTGCACATCAATAGAATAGAGGAGGCACATCCATCCACCTCCACGGCGACCACCGGACCAGAGTAACCAACCACCCCACCCGTTTTAGTTACGCGCGCAGCTTCCTTGCAACTTCCTTCCCTCCCGATCTCTGCTTGGGTGGGGCCCACCCCCCCAAAGGTTGTTGTTTGTTTATCACCTGGCTGGCAAAAAGAGGAGATGATGAGCCCAACACCAGCCGCACCAGTCGAACGGTTGGTCTTATAACCGTTGCTCGGTCCAGCGTGCGGCGTCTCTCACTCTCCCATTTCTCCCGTCGGTGGCTAGGGTTCCACGCACACGCGCCGCTCGTCGCCGTCTCTCCGCGTGTTTACCGGCGGTGGTCTGCGCCGCGTCACCGAGCGCCGTCCGTGGCCACCGGATCCGGGCACGGCCGCCTTTCTACGCTGTCCTCCTCGCCGGGGCTGCGGTGACAGTGACGTCCTCCTCCTTCTCCCACCCCGCCTCCATCGACGGCGCCTTCGGCCAGTAAGGTAACCCAAATCCCATGCCGCCGTCCTCTCACCTAGCCGCCTCTGAGCCGTAGCTGTTCATCTTGTAGTTTCACCCCCGCGCAGCTAGGGTTTCCCGCTCTCTCCCCGGGCCTCGGTGACAGTGCTCTCGGCCTCTGTCCCCGGACCCTGCCTCCATCAACGGCGACTCCTTCCACCACGGTAAGCCCCCCGTAACCCGACGTTGCCATAGTTTGACCCCGCCGGATCTGAGATCCAACATGTTTTCATGTCTGCTCCTGTATGTGTCGGATAGAAATCCCCACATCTTGTTTCTATCTTACAGAACTGCTCTACCTACATATTTTTTGAAGTTTCTGATTACTTTCTGAACAGATCTGGTAGATGATGCTTAATGGCTTAGTTAACCTTCGAATCACCTTTTGGTAACAACTAATAAGTTGTATTACTTTTCATAAGCTTTGTAAAATGTTAAGTTTTTGTAAACTAGAACTCTAGTTATAGCTGTTTCTAATTTTGATGCCAGATTTTGTTCAAATCTGGACAGGGTTGTTTCCTTGTATTGTTTCACCCTGTTAACCGTGGAATGAGCTCTTGATGATAGTTACAAAGTTGTAGGTGGTTTCTTAAACTCTTCAGAAAGTATAGGATCACCCTTGTGGGATCTCTATAGTTTCAGTTATGATTGATAGAAGTGACTGCTATGCTGCTGTTCTGAATATGTGTGTACATAGAGTTGATTGTTTTAGCTCATTCTTGCCTAAGTGGTGATTAGTATAGCTTCAGGCTTCATTAGTGTTAACTTAGTACACAATGAATTCTCTGTTGATATTCTTTTTCACATTATGTTAGACAGTACACATGTAATGTTCTTCACCCCTGTAAATGTTCAATTTTTTAGATTATGTTTATCATCTTACAAGTGTGCTCTATGATTGCATTGCAGGCATAGAAGGGACGTCTCGTCTGGTTGTGAGCAACGCTGCCCAAACTGGCAGCGTTGTCGACTTCGTCTTGCTCTCCAACTGCTAGCAGCCATTACAACCTCCGCTCAAAACGCCGCAAACGGACACAAAAGGCAAGTTAGGGATATGATTTGGCAATTTGTTGTTTTGATTTGGGTTTTAATTCTCCTTTGGTAATGTTACAGTGACAGTGAGTGGATTTGGGTTTTAATTCTCCTTTGTGATTTTTTAATAAAAAATTGGACTTTGTGCTTGCATGTTGACTTAGTTTTCCCTGATGGACAATCTTAGCTTAGGCATTTGATTTTGGAAGGTTGGTACTTGGTTGGACAACCATCTAGTTTGTTTTCTTGACATGTCTTCTATTCCATGGGCAATTATGGCATGGCCTCTATTGTATGGTAGTCAATCATCTTGTTTGTTTTTCTAATGGGTTCACAATAGAACCCGCTGTCTCCCCATTTTGGCAGTTTGCCTTTGTGTCTCCACCACTTATTATCTGAGTTGCCAACTTGCTATGCAGGGAGTTCCATCCTCCATAATGTTGAGATAAGCCACATGGCTGTGATTTATCTCTCTTTGTTGTGTGTGTTTCTTTGTTGTTGTCTCTTTTTATTCTCTTTGTTTGATGTGGGGTTGGCTGTGGTGGAGAATGAGATCAGTGCCAATTGATTCCCTATTTTATTTATGGGATAAGTGTTCTAGTTATATAGTTTTGGTTTGCTCTTGCTTCCTACACCTGAATACAGTGATCAAAATCCCATGTGGTGCAAAATCCATGCCCTCTATTAACTGCATTTACTATTTCTTTTCTTTATCCCCCTAAATTGATGTTCTAATACAATGTCCACTAAAGTTTTCAGTTTCCAGCAGATTCTAATACAATGTTCAGTTTTCAGTTTCCAGCAGATTCTAATACAATGTCCTAACTGGTGCTTATATTTTCTGGCATAAAACTGTATTTTAATTAATTAATTGTTGTTACAATAAGGGCTATACTAAGTCATGTATGCTTCTACCAATTTTGCTAGTAGTGCATTACTAATAGCTTTGTCGACCCTTGAATCAGATGAGCCAGGACCGTGCTTGCTAGGATGACAGAACATCCTCTCTGCTTCTTGACCTAATCATCAAGCAGAAAGACCTCTGTCACTGGAACTCCACTGGTCCAACCTCACTAGGGTGGAGCAATGTTGTTCGTGAATTCAACGAAGCCACGAACCTTGGGTACAGCAAGAAAACATGCCAGAACAAGTACAAGCTGAAACGTTGTTACTTCAATTGGTGCGACTGACAGACTCATATTGGGCTAGGCCGTGACCCATTGACTGGAGAGGTTAGAACCCGAGCGGTACGGCGCCAGCCCTGGGGTACTAACTACACGCATTTCCTTGACTTTTTTTAGCAATTAGGTTCCTACTAACTCAGTACTAACTTCGCCATCACTTGAACACGTGCAGGAAAGTAGCCAACCCGCTAGAAACAATTTCAGACGGCCCCAATGCTGCGAGCAACTAATCACGATTTTGGAACGCACCCCACGTGACAGGGGCCAGTTGCTATCGGCGGGGGCCATCGACCTGACAAGTAACCCAGTAATGGAAGCCCTCGCATTCCTCCATCCTTGTCGGACGAGCCAGTCGTGCCACCTAGTAGTCATCAGCCCTCGAAGAGAGCCCATAGGGAATATTCAGTTAACAGTCCTCGCAGCAAGAAGAGCAGCCAAACTCCATCCATAGAAGAGTGCCTTGAAGACCTGGGCCAATTTATCAGAGAGGCTAGGTCCCAGAAGGCCCGTCGTAACACCGATGCTCAGGAGTTGGCCCAAGTCCATGACATTCTGATGCAAGGTGGTAACAGCGAGGCTGATGCAGTATTTGTGCAAGCCCTAAACCTTTGTAGAGATAGATTCCGTCGTCAGTGTTTTCTTAAAATGAAATATAAAGAGGGCTGACTGAACTAGATCAATGTGACGTGGGCCTTTGTGTGCTCCAAGATTCACTCCATGCCTCTGCTGCCGCGCACCGGCGCACGGCGGGGAATCCCCGCCTGCGCACTCAGGGTGGGCGTTCGGTTCTCGGTTCGGTTCTCTCTGTTATTGATGAAATTCGGTTCCTAAAAAACGAGAACCGATCGGTTCCAAAAAATTTTAGGACCTGAGCAATTCGGTTCTCGGTTATTTCGGTTCGGTTCCGGTTCTAACCGAACTAACCGAATTTTTTCAGAAGACCTCAAGACAATAATAAATATACTTGTTATAAGGCAAATTTATGCAACACTATATTCATTTTTAATAAGAATAATATATAAGAAAACAATAGCAACATAGTAACACAAATATATAGCAGTTCAAATATAAAACACTACACATAAACCAAACATAATCCTACAAAATGCAAGTAAGTGAAGTATAATTCATGTAATTCGGTTCTTTCGGTTAATTCGGTTAACCGAGAATAGGAACCGAATTTTTCTTCGGTTATTTCGGTTCCTCAATATTAGGAACCGAATAAGGAACCGAATTTTTCGGTTTCAGTTCTTTCGGTTTCGGTTCCGGTTCTTTCTATTCGGTTTTCGGTTCTCGATTAAATTTGCCCAGGGCTGCTGCACACCAAACGGCCGTGCGGCTTTGTTTATGCGCGCGCGGTCCAGACCAGACCTGGCCGAACCACGTGAGCGAGTGCGGCCCAAATAGGAAAAGCCCAGGTTGGATAATATTCTATGCCCGCACGCCACGCATCAACCAATCGGCCCACGTCTTACGTGAGCACGCGCCTGGCCAGCCACCTCCTCACGCCTGCTTGCCCGCCATCACGCACGTGGCACGCCTGGTAAGCCCACCTCCCACGCTCGCTCGCTCGTCTTTCTAGCGTGTTCCAAATTATAAGCTATTTTAATTTTTTAGAGAGTCAAAACATTTTAAATTTGACTAAAATTATTGAAAAATTTACAAAAACTTATTAACTGACCTAGCTCACTAGAACAGGGACACCACCAATGCGAATGGCCGCGCGCCACTGCAGCCTTCCCTAGCAAGTCATGTCACCCCACACCGCCACTTAGCATAGCCGCTCGGGTCGGAGATGGTGACTGGCCCATTAGGAGGGTCGGCGTAGGTCCTAGGTGGCCGGCGCGACCACGCTGTGTCACCGCCGCCATGCGCTGGGTCGCTGAGGCTACACGTGGGGGAATTCAAGGAAAGCCAAGGGGTTAAGTGAGAAGGTTTGAGAGAGGGGGAAATGGCGTTAGGACTTAGTTGTAATTCGGGAGAAGTACGAGGTCTATTTTGCAAAAGCGCCAGCGCGCACGGGATTCCCCCCGCCATGGGCCGTTTCGCACGCGCGCTGCGTTGCGCGGGCCGTGCGAGAGATTCATTTTTCTTTTTCCTAGGAAATTAGTAATGGTTTTCTAATTTATTTTTTGAGCTGATCTTTGGTAATTAATATAAAATCATGTAGGTGTTCAAAAATTGTGAAATAAATTTTGTTAGGTTTCTAAAATTATGGTCTATCTATTGGTGTATTTAGTTCATACTTTTATGTGTTGATACTAGGAGCTATTAAATTGTTTGAGAATGCTTAATATTACTAAATTAATCAATGTTGGAATTTTTGTTGTAAATCGGTGATAGTTTTAGTCCTGAAATTTTTATGGTAGCTTCATCGTATTATTATGTGCTCACTGTAATTTTTGTATCCTTAAAATACACTAAGCAATAGGGTAGTTAAATGCTCTTTGTTTCAATATACATTAAATCACTAGTAGAAATAAAGATATACCCTTAAATTGCAAAGCTACATATTTGTTAGTTGAACCCAACACTTTGCTGGATGAAAATGATAGTTAGCTTAGTATCTTAGTCATTAGAGCTATCTTAGTAGCTTAGTATGTGTATTCTTAGTTTAAGAGTTGTTGTTGCCTAAATGCTAAGTGTTGTATCATCATCGCATGCATGTAGAGAACGAGTTGGCAGAGATCGTGACGACCGGCGATCATGAGTTTGAGGAGACCGTTGAGGAGTACAAGGAGGAGATTCTCATGCAGGAGGAGGTTCCGGAGCCATCACTGACTGACTTAGTTGACACCACGCCTACCCAAGGCAAGCCCTGGTGCATAACCTCTATTTTATAATTCACTGTATATATATGTGTTGTGCATTTAAGTTACAGGAATTTTATGGAAACCACATGCATAGATATACCTGTCCAAAGATTTTTACTAGTGCAGGTTCGAGTAGATGCTATGCTTACGTCATCGGTAACGTGAGTAACCTGCCGTTGCTCACAATAGGGGATTATTATTACTCTCATAAAAAATGATGAAAGGAAAAATAGAGCCAGGTTAGGGATATGGTATGGGTATTGGTGGGTGTAATAGGTTCTGTCCCACGGCCAATGGGGCTTAGCTTGGTTACACTATTTTCCCTATTCGTGTTGACTAAGGACCATCCATTACTGTGGATAGTAGTCAGGTCACAGACTTATTATCCTGAGCACATACTTGCTTATGGGAGCGGGAAAGCTCGTTATGCTCTTATCGTGGGTTCCGGCTCTTTCTGGACCGATAGATTAGAGGCAGGGAAAGGTGAAGATCTAAGCACCATGTTGAGACCGGGTCTCAAGTGTGGGGGCTTGGAGTCTAAGTTTAGATAGGGACCTAGACCCCATGACAGGAGTGAAATGGGTTGGTCTTGTTTGTGCCTGGGGTACAAACGAGGCGAGTGTTTTGGTGTACCTAGCTAGGATACATTGGTTCACGAATCGCTATTTCCATGAGACAGTACGACTTGGCTATGGTCTAGCACCGTAGTAAGAACTAGAAGATAAAAGATGGTGAAATGGTTCTGATTGCTTAACCCTTGCTTGAAAGTAGAATAGGTGCTTACCTAGAATGGTTAGCTAATGAAGTAATCATGACTGCTAATAAAACTTGACTGTAAGGATGAACTATTAGTAATGCTTTCCGCAAACAAAAAGAAAACAGCAAACCCATATTACCTATTATATCCTTGAGAGTCAGGAAACTATTCCCACTAGTCAGGTAAGTCTTGCACGTACATTGTGTACTCAGGGTTATTTTATCCCTATTGTAGGTGCACCTTGAGGATTAGCTCTTGTGTGGAGGATTCTTCTGGTGGGCACAAATGAATCCTTGTATCATTTACGCTACATGTTTATTTTCATTCTGCCGTTTAATTATCGCACTCTAAACTCTGGTATTGTAATAAATAATTTCCAAGAACTCTCGTTGTATGAAATGGACTAAGTATTGTAACCTCGTACTCATTATTGGATTTTGGATTGGATTATTTTGAGTTCTCCCTTGGGGTGTGCTCGACGAAACTATCCAATGTAGCTCAGTTTTGTGGTGCTTAGTATCTAGTGGAAGATGAGCACCTTCAAAAGCGTGTTATTTTGGGCGGTTCTACCACAAACATATGCCCCGATGGTAGAAATTAGGATCTTGTTAGCCTATGCTTGTGCCCACAACATCAAGTTGTACCAAATGGATGTAAAGAGTGCATTTCTAAATGGGTACATCAATGAGCTTGTGTATGTTGACCAACCTCCTAGATTTGATGATGAGAAGAAACCAAACCATCTGTACAAGTTGAGAAAGGCTTTGTATGGATTAAAGCAAGCACCTAGGGCATGGCATGAGAGATTGAGGGATGTCCTACTCTCTAAGGGATTTAAGATGGGCAAGGTTGACACCACTCTCTTCACCAAGAAGCTAGGCAATGACTTGTTTGTGTTGCAAATCTAAGTTGATGATATCATATTTAGATCAACCAATCAAGACTTTTGTGAGTTTAGAAGGATGATGGAAAGTGAGTTTGAGATTTCTATGATTGGAGAGCTCAGTTACTTCCTTGGTCTTCAAATTAAGCAAATGAAGAATGGCACAATTGTGAGTCAAGACAAGTACATCAAAGACATGCTCAAGAAGTTTGGCATGGATGAGAGCAAAGCTATTAGTACACCAATGGGGACAAATGGAAGCTTAGATAGTGATGCTAGTGGCAGTATGGTGGATCAAGGATGTATCGGTCTATAATTGGAAGCCTACTCTATGTGACCGCATAAAGGCCGGATGTGATGTTTAGTGTATGCATGTGTGCTAGATTTCAAGCCTCACCAGAAGAAAGTCATTTGAAGGCAACCAAGAGAATATTAAGGTACTTGAAGCATACACAAAATGTTAGATTGAGGTATCCCAAAGGAGCAAGATTTTAGTTGATTGGATATTCAGACTTCGATTATGTGTGATGCAAAGTTAAGAGAAAGAGCACATCGGACACATGTCAACTATTGCGAAGATCACTTAGATCTTGGTCATCAAAGAAGCAAAATAGTATAGCACTTTCAACGGCCGAAGCAGATTACATTTTGGCCAATAATTGTTGTGCTCAATTACTTTGGATGAAGGCTACTTTGAGTGACTTTGGAGTGCTATTGCTATATGACAATGAGAGTCCCGTGAAGCTCACCAACAACCCGGTTCAACATTCAAGAACAAAGCACATAGATGTTCGCCATCATTTCATTAGAGATCACCAACAAAAATGGGACATTTGCATTGAGAGTGTGGGCACCAATGATCAACTTACCGATATCTTCACCAAGCCACTTGATGAGAAGAGGTTTTGTAAGCTAAGGATTGAATTGAACATACTTGACTTCTCAAATATGTCTTGATGCACCCCCATTATTTGACATGCCTCTGCTTCGAGCAAAGCAAGATAAAGTGGATTGACATGTCATTCATCCATTGCTAAGGACTTGTTTAGTGCATCTAGTCATTCCTATCATGTCTTAGGCTCATTCATGAAAATCAAATAAATTTGATGATTGTATAGTACCACTATTGCCTCTATGCTTGAAATGATCTAGTGGTAGCATATGACATGATTATGGGCTTGTGAACCTATTGTTCAATCTAGAGAATGAGCTATAAATGTTTAACTCAACATGGTACAAGATAACCCTTATTTAGAGGTGTGAAGAAGCTTATCCTTGGATCAAACCGAATTAAATGTCTTTTGCAAGTAATCTAGATTGAACCAAATATGGGAAAATGATTCTCACTTCACATGGTTTCACCCCCACCTATCTAAAATTTGAGCTCACCTTTTGTGGTCATCGATGACAGAGGGGGAGAAGTAATTCACAAAGATAGGTGTTTGACAAAGGAAGGGGATCAATTAAAATTTGAAGCACACAAGTAAGGGGAGCAAGCTCATAAACTTGTATGTTGCATTTGTATGTGCATTACATATGTTTGCTTGCATGGCACAAGTTTTTAAGTTCCATATCCATACTTGTGTGGTGTATGCTGGATTGTAGAAAATGATTGATATAATGAAAACTAGCATGCATAGGATAGCTAGACACTTGAATTGGTTTTACAAGTGGTACTAGAACCTTGTTTCTAATGTTGATCTTATGAGGTATCTAGTGTCTTTTGTTTTCAAGTGATATCTAGCAAACCATGTTGCTAAGGATGGTGTTCAAATGGCAACTCTGATTGGTATCACGCTTCAAAGGTCCATTCTTTACACCTTAGCATCATTTGGTAAACATTACTCCCCACACTTTCTAATCTATGCATATGTGCAAGCTTTCAAATTGGGTTTATGAAACTTGTCCATAACCTTTACACATGGTAATATGCTTGTGCAAGCAACATGAATCCAAAATTTTTTTATTGAAAATCTTTGTGAAAGGTTGACATCAATTACCAAAAAGGGGGAGATTGAAAGCCCTAGTTTGGTTTTGGATAATTGATGAAACCTATGGACTAATCCTAAATGCTAAGTGTGTATACAATAAAGGATAGTCCATTCCAAGTGGTGAAGCAAGAGGATGATCATGGTGGATAGTGATGACCAAAAGATGATCAAGTGCTCAACTTGGAAAAGAAGAAAGAGAAAAACAAAACCCCATGGAAATCATGGCAAAGGTATTGCTTAGGGTTTTAGTTTTGGTGATCATGACACTATAGAGAGTGTGATCATGTTTAGGATCGATAGCCATACTATAAAGAGGGGAAATCTTTGGCTAAATGGTTTATCGAGTGCCACTAGGTGACATTGTTCTTGCGTATGCATTTAGGAACCTAGTGTGCTAACTTTGACCTTTGTAAAATGCTTTGAAAAATTCTAACACACGTGCACACAAGTTCTACACTTTGTGGTTAGCAAGTTAGAAGCAAGGGCAAAGCGGTTGTGGACTTAGAAAAAGAAAAGGAGGTGAAAGTCCACGACCGAATGCTGCAGTCGGGGTTGACCTACGCGTCTGGTCAATTATAGCCGTGGAAGCGGTGACTGACCGAGAGTGAGGAGGTGCGACCGGACGCAGCGACCTGACGCTGGTCGTGCGTCCGGTCATTGTGCGTAGAAGAGAAGTCGGGCGGCCTCACGAATGGACTCTGCTGAGAGCTTGTGATCAAACGCGCAGGGGGTGCGTTAGGTCATCACTAACATATGTTGCCGTCACTGCCCTACCCGAGGCTTAAACTGACCTGACTCTGGGTGCGTCTGGTCTATAGAAAATGCCTCTAGATGCTTACTGTAAATGATCGGACTTCACAAGGTGGGGCGTCAGGTCACTTGAGCGGTGAGTCCGGTCATGACTTAACTGATCACGCACTCCGAATATAGCCATTGGAGACGAACGGGCAAGGTTTGAATGAGGACATGTGGATGGCCGAGGGCGACCAGACGCTGGCTGACCAGACGCTGGGGTGCATCTGGTCAGCCTATGAGCAGAGCAATGGCTCTATTTTGAGGGGGCATCTATAAATAGTGTTTGGTCAGCTTGGGGCTCACTCTCGTGGCACTTTGACGTACTTGACATCTATGTGAGCCTAAGCAAACACCTCCCACTCATCTCCATCATTGATTCATCATCATAGTGAGATTGGAAGTGATTCCAAGTGCATTTGCTTGAGTGATTATATTTAGTGGCACTTGGGGATCAATGTGGCTGTGGATTTCTTGTTTCACTTTGTCGTTGCCACCACCTAGATGGCTTGGAGCAGCGGAAGAGCTTCAGCATGTGTTGGTGATTGTTCGTGGCCAGCTCCAGTGATTGTGAGGGGTCTTGCACCTTCCCCGACGAAGAGCCATAAGGTAACTATAGTAAATTGCTCATGTTATTGAGTTACCTCACTTGTGGGTAGGTTCTTGCGGTGTCCAATTGTTGGACGAGGTTCGTGCAACACCTCTTAGCCACCGAACCACCAAGTGTTGATCGACACAACGAGTACTTGCGTGCCGGCAAGCACGTGAACCTCAGGAGAAAAATCATGTGTCATTCTTGTGATTGGATTTCTCCCGGTGATTGGTTGTCATCATATTGCGATCGATTTATTCCTCTACACGGCAGTATAATCACTCTACTTACTTCATTACTTTCTTGCAAACTAGTTGTAGCAAGCTCTTTAGTGTAGCTAGAGTTGAGAGCTTGCTTAGTAGCTTAGTTTCATCTAGTAGATCTCTTTAGTGTAGCCTTGTTGAGAGCTCTTAGTGAGTAGTGACTTAGCTCTTGAGTGTGCCTAGTGATCATAGCAACTAGAATTATTGGGATAGATGGCTTGCAACCCTTGTAGAGCTAGAGCAAATTGCATTACGCCGTTTGTTATACTAATCAATTGCTCTAGTGCTTTGTAGCATTTTAAAATAGTCTATTCACCCCCATCTAGCCATATTAGGACCTTTCAGCGGGCCACGACACGGAGGCCCGGCCCGAGTGACCCTAGATACGGTGGTACAACGGCGCTGACGGCCTAGTCACGGGTGGACAAGTGTGACAAGCCCAGCACTAGTGTCTCCAAGACAGTTTTGGATCCCTCTCCTAGTCTTGCAGGCACTGCCCCCTTGCCGCGTCGCGCAGCCACCGCTGCTGGCCCGCAGCCTACAAGCACCACCGGGACGCTGCCTCCAGTGAACTCCACACTCTGACTAGCCACCATTCTCTTAAGCGGCAAGGAGATGTTGCGCAACGCTGAAAGCGTATGTTGCAAACATATGTTTCAAGTCTTTCATATATTTTAGAGGTATGTTGCGAATGCTTTATATGGTTGTTGCAAAAGTAGATCGAGAATTTTGCACATGTTGCATATGTTGCAAGTGCTTCAGATTAATGTTGCAAGCGTTTTTAATCTGGATGTTGCATATGTTCCACACATATGTCGCAAGAGTATGTTCCAAATGTTTTATCTGTCTTAGTTGTATGTTGTAGCAAGTGCTTTCCTGTTTCAAGTTGTAAGTGTTTTATCTCGAACTTGCATATATATACGTATGTTGCAAGTTTATATTTCAAATGTTTCAGCTATTTTAGAAGTATGTTGCAAGTGTTTTATCTGGATGTTGCATATGTTGCAGTAGCTATACAAATATGTTGCAAAGCATATGTTTCAAATGTTTCTCTGTTTTAGACATATGTTGTAGCAAGTGCTTCATGTTGCAATTCCTTCCATTAGCAGGCACAGAAGGAGTGCAGGCAGAGGCGGTCCCCGCATGCATGCATAGCAGCATGACATGCATGTGTAGCAGCATGGTGTGCGTAGGCGCGCCAGCAGCAGCAGGCGCGTGCAGTGGGCGCATGTGGAGTACAAGAAAATCTTACGCTTGTAGCTAGGGTCCATGACAATGACTGGTTGCAGCTCCTGTGTTTCGGTGACCATGGATCATTGGATACTGGGGCCAGGCGAGTCCGCTTTCCGCTCAAAAATTATGAGCATGTAGGCGCATGCAACGGCAACATGCGCAGCAGGCAGGGTAGCATGTGTAGGCGCGCAGCAGTAGGTGCATTCGGGGGTGTGCAGCTGGCGGGTTAGGCGGTAGTACCATGCGCATCAGGCAGGATAGGCGTGAGTGTTTGGACGTCCGAGCGCTAGCCAAGCCGGTCATATAATCCAAAAACCACAAAAGGGAAAGACTCAGCTGGAATCAGGGAGGTAATTTGTTCGGCTTCGAAAGCTAGAGCAACTACAACAAGCTCCTATTCAAACCCAACTTTACTCCATAGGTTAACAAACATGCTAATAAAATCCAAGAAATGCACCAAATTGTTTTTGATGTCTTGGAAACCTTGTGGCAAAGTTTGAGAAATTTTGAATTTTGCATAATTATTTATTCATGCAAAAGGGTGTTTTTGGTGCCATTTTAGAAGATGAGACAAAACAAAAAAAAATAGAGGCTGGTTTATGTTTATATGACATTTTTGGTGAGTTTATAAGAGACGATATTTTCTAGCCGTGCACAATTTTTTTGAACTTCCTTTATTTGACATATTAATAAGTATATACAATGACTTTCAAAAACATGTTCGCAGCCCACTGATAAGGACAGTCTCACCTAAGGACTAGGTCATGTTCTTAAAAAAAAATGATGCAAGAGAGCTCGTCTACTACAGCCCATAGGAAGAATCAACCCTTTGAGTAGAGCGACTCTGATCCGCCTCCATTCACCCCCGAACCGAGTCAGCGTTGAGCAGCAAGATCTTGCTGTGGTGCCTGTGTTAGAGAGATATCAATGCACCTCCCTACTTCAAATTTGTGATAAGATTCTCAGATTCTCAGATTTGCTTAAGAAGATATGATAAATTCTGAGATGATTAGTATTTTTTTTTTCTACTGACTGACCTGCCAGGCTCGTCAGGCCGAGTGCGCTCGCATGGCACAGCGAATACCCTGGTGGGCCATGCCTGGGCCGTAAGCGTTGCCCATGGGTAGGCACGACATGCTTAGCAAATATGGCTAAGCCTTAACGGGTCAATGTTGGGCCAGGACATGCTGAGCAAATATGGCTATACCTTAATGGGTCAATGTTGGGCCACGACGGACCACCCATTTGGCCATCCATAAGAGGAGCTACATTTTAGAAAAGATTTCAGTATACTTTGCATATTTTCCTTGGTGAGCTTCGTATAGTAGTCACGGTAAATAAAATCAACTGCTCCGGTCGCTTCCTGTTTCCACGCAGTAACGCGCTTTTGAATAAGGCATCATGCTACCCACTGGTAGATAACGGAGCTTTATTTCTGGTGGGGAACCCCCTCTAGTCCTGGTTCTCCACCCGGGAGCAAGCATCCGGGACTAAAAGAGATCTTTAGTCCCGGGTCAGAAATCGGGACTAAAGGAGGACCTTTAGTCCCGGTGGGTAACACCAATCGGGACTAAAGGTGCCTCCTGACATGCCACGATGGCCGGCACCTTTAGTTCCGTTTGGTAATACGAACTGGGACTAAATGTTTTTTTCTTTTTTCTTTTCTTTTCATTTTTTTGTTTTCTTTTCAAAATAGGTTTTCGAAGTCGTATTGTACGCTGCTAATTATACATTTATACGCGCGTATAGTAGGTTTCGGTTCAAGCACAATGAACGTATTAAATCACACAATTAAAGCATAGAAATACGCTGCTATATATATATGCATGCATGCATCATATATATATTTACATGCATGCATGCATATGTGTATTTTACATTATATTATTTCATGTGCATATATTACAAAAAGATTGCATTACACTTGTTATGATATAACAAGTTTCCTCTCATCCTATAGCTTGGCTTCCATGGCAGTGTTGGGTCGAAGTAGAACTCGCCCTTGGAATCGATGACCTGCTCATTAAAAAATCCGGCTATAGACTCTTGAATTGCTTTGATTTGGTCTTGCCGTATGACTTTTTCCTCCGACCATCGAGTCTATAGGTTTGAATTAAAGGAAAATAAATTAATATATGTACATATATATATATTTAAAGACATAGTAACACAATCAATAATAATAATTAAATGAATATATAGTGTATTTTTAACGTACATTGACTCTCTCTGTAGGAGTTCTTTGGGAGACTACCTTGATAAACTTGCAAACATAGTAACCACAGTAGTTGTTTCCCTGTTCCTGCCTCAGACACCACTTTACGAGAAAAAGATTTGTCATCCAATCTGGTGATCCGGTGAAAGCTATATGTTTAATTAATAAAGATGATGCGATTTAGGGGACTTACTTTCAAAGGGATTACATTCAGTGGCGTTTTGCATTTTCCCATGTGTTGCTTCTCAATAAAGGTTTTCCAAACACTGCCCAATAAAAAATTTGCCACGTCATCAGATATAGTTAATCATCATGTTTGTGTGTATATATAGTTGCTAGAGATACCGAAATTATCTCTGGATAATATCTATCATATCTTGGTAGTCTTGTTGTGGTTTTCTCATCGAGTCATAGATTATCAAGTGACTTTTCACCAGATCGATGTCCATCAATATCCAGTGATTGCTGCATGTGTTTATAGGATATAACGCATAACACTCATTAATTAACTAGAATCAACATATGAGCCATTAAGGATGATCGACATTATTAATACTCACTTGAAGTTGTAGGGAAAGAGTATATCCTTCTTGTGGCGTTGGTTCACTAAGAAGTTCATGAGGTTACTCTCTGACTCAGACTTTCAATTAGTCTTTGGAGTAACTGGGTCTTTGAATACTATATGGGGATCAACAAAACCAATTTCATTGCAGCCTTCCTTTCTGAGCTCTGTCATTGTAAATCTGCATATATATAGTACTTGTTAGGATAATTTATATGCATATACACACATATGATGAGTTTAATAATAGATCGAAAGAATTATTACTTACAGGCAATAGCAGCTAATAATAACTTTATCCAGAGAGGTCAGGTGGCATAGTTGATGAAATTCTGCAAAGTCAACATACATAACATCATCGCCACAGAACCAATGTTCGTCTCTAATTCTGACACCAACGTAGAAGTCTCCACCGGTAGACGCCTACATGTACCACTTGTTTAGCAGGTACATTTGCGTCCCCAGATCACATAAGGCTTGAGGGTTGTATAGACTCTGGCCTAGTACAAATTTTTTCTTCCAAATATCAACCTCCGCCGCACTCTCAATGTTTCCATCACCAAACATCTGGTAAAGGTCGAGACCAGTCTCATCAATAAATTCACCAAGGTGATCCAAATCGACATCCGGAGGTATGTTTGCCTGATGCATTAATCCTAAATTCGAACCATATTCATTACCAACAACTAGCGGGGGGACTGATTGGTGCGATTGTTGTCCGAGTTGGGCAACTCCTTTCCCTGCCCACTTCTTTTTCTGTGCCGCCTCAATTGACTTGGTAAGAGTGCGGTCATAGTCCGTTAACGTTGATTTGGATGGCTTACGAGATTCCCGCTGTTGTTGCTGGTAAGAAGCCACCCTTTTTCTTAGAATATCTGGAGCTACGAAGAAGTACGGTTTCTCTGGGTTTCTCCTTGCTTCTTGATTCTTTTTAAGTTTGTCATAGAATCTAGACATATCTTTTTTATATGCATCAGTTCCTTCTTCCTTCTCTTCAGATATTATTTTGGAAATAGCCCTTGGTTTCACGGTGGCTTTCTTTGCCGGCGGGGACTGGTTCTTCATTTGCGGGGCTGGCCTCTTGCTAGGCTTCTTGGTAGGCGGGGGCGGGGGAGGCGTTGGTGACCTCCTTGGAGGTGGTGGTAGCGGCGTTGGAGACCTCCTTGGAGGTGGTGGCTGCGGCGTTGGAGACCTCCTTGAAGATGGTGTGGATGCAGCCTCGCCTTCCAACACAATGTCATCGTACAGAGCACTATGATGATCTGGCGATTGAACAATTGGATTTAGGTTGGGGGAGGATCTGCTATAAAAAAAGGAATGACATATTATTATGAGCAGATTGTTAATTATTTAAGCCAATACAAATTAATGATATAGTGTTTTCATCTGCACCTATGGTGAGGTAGTTCAGGAGGAGGTGGAGCCGACATCCCAGGAATGATGATGTAGCACTTGCGCCATAGAATGAATGTCTTCTTTGCTTCTCCTAGAGTCTTCTCGCCATCACCTCCAGGAATGTCAAGAGGCAAATCACTAAAACCTTTTTTAGCTTTATCTACCGAGATGGTAGCATATCCTTCTTGGATTATATTCCCATGAATCCTTTGTGTCTTGGTTCGGTCGATAGGATTAACAAGACCGATAGCCACCTTGATTGTGGAATTCCCCTTCGGAATGTGTAGCTCACACGATGTACAAGGTTCAGTGACGTCATCCACAGGGAAGCGCAGTCCTGTGTCCCCTTGATTTGCTATCTCTGTGGAAGCGCAGCTGCTTTTCAACTGAACAGATTGGCTAATGTTGATTCCTGGCTCTGATGCCTACTTGCTTGCACTCACTGCTATTTGCACTTGCCTTCTGATTTCCTCCTGCATTCTCGCTTCAAGGTTTTTTTCCCGCTCCTGTGCTTCACGCACCGCTTCCTCCAACCTCTGGAGCCACTGTGCCTCTTCTTCCTTCTTTCTCTGGCGGCTTCTGTAGGAAGGTCTGTCCTAAGGGAATCCATGCTCCCACGAGACACTTCCTTTGCCTCTAGTTCAGCCACCATGTTCAATAGTCCCGATGGCGTATGTCAGCTCATCCTTCTCTCTGTTGGGCCTGAACGCACCACTAGCAGTAGCTCTCTAAGCATAAAACAATATTTCTGCTGCTTCTTGCAGTCTTGCGCCATAGACGCACTTCCCTATCTCCTGGTCCAGTGTTCCCCCATGAGCGAAAAACCAATTCTTTGCACGCTCTCCCCACTCGAGTGATTCTGGTGTGATACCCTTGGCAAGAAGGTCTGCTTCCATTTTGTTCCACTTCTTAATGGCAGTCGGGGAGCCACCTGATCCCAAGTTATGGTGGTATGTCTTCTGTTGGGCATTACATTGGTTCTTTATCACCCAACTCACACCCTCTTCCGAAGTCTTGTACTGTACAAACTCATCCCAATAGGGCCTCTGCTTTGAGATCGGGCCTAGGACAGTAAAATCTGGTGCTATGTTCTTCTTGACATATGTCGTGTATAGGTGTTTCTTCCAAGTCTGAAACTAGATGGCCATCTTCTTCATTGCCCAATCCCTAACTCGCTCCTTCAATTCATCACCATCTATTATATCATCATAACCATCTGTTTGGAGCGTGAAATGTACCAAGACATCTTTCCAAATTAACGTCTTGTCACGATCGGAGACAAAACTGATATGAGGAGCATTGGTCTTCTTCTTCCATTCGCGGGTACTGATTGGGAGTCGGTCCCGTACAAGGTAACCACAGTGGTGCACGAATTTCATTTTATTTGGCCCCCCCGGTTCGCCTGTATCCACATTGAACTCCGAGATGATGAAGCGGCCCTCCAATGGCTTTTTGGGACCTTGAACATTTTTACTCTTCGTTGTAGTTGTTGATGTCGATCCAGAGGGCTACAAAACATAAACATTATTTTTAATGTCATGAGCACACATAAGACATATGATAATATATATAGCTAATAATAAAAAATATATACTTGGCCAATATGTTGTTGCTCATTTTGGCCAATATGTTGTTGCTCAGTATTCCAAAATGCATGAAGAAGTAGAATGTGTTTAACATTGGAACAAAATACTGTTAGCCTTGATGTATAGGGACTAGAATCAGTCCTCTTATTCCTGAATAAGCAAGAGAACATTGCACCAACAATTGGGCAAATCTAAGTTTATATAGGTCAATGACGACAGTAATCCATCGACGCCCGCAACATGGTTAGCCTTTAATTCTCAACTATGCAATGGTTCATGAGTCATGACAACTTAACATATTTAACATTATATGTTACTACCTGAACTGTTCCTATCATGCTTGATCGTGACAGGTTGGTAAATCTCTAAACGCGATAAGAGTTTGATGCACAAGATCTCAGCGAAGTCAAGTGGATTACAGTACATGTAAATGAAGTGAAGAGGAATCATGTTCTGGACACATTTAGCTGTTTAATATAATCATCCTTGTGTTGCTGTACTTTTACCTTTTAATATAATCAACACAGGTCGCTTGCATGATTTGTTTTATATAAAAAGTAATTTATTTCAAGTGAATATTGCAAGCTAGACTTCTTTGGATCTTGCCACGATTTCTTTTCTGGTAGTTATTACTTCTCTAATGTGAAGGAATGGAAGGCCCAAATCATCTTTGGGATGCAGTCACGTGGAAACACCCAAGAGGTTGTTTATATGTTTGATTGTGACCTTTTAGAAAATAAACGCAGGACACGTATTTACAAAATAAGTACCTTTCAATGTTTGGTACTGGTTACAAAATAAAAATATGCATCCCATGGTTTTTAAATAGCGGGCTATAGCGGCTTGAGAGACTCCACGCTCCATTGTCATTTGTGCCGCTATACCAACTTTAATCGCTATTTAGCGCTATAGCGCCGCTAAATTGCATAGCTTTAGCGTTCAAATAGCGGCGCCATATCAGATTTTGCCAACAGGCCATATCAAAGCCTCATAAGCCATATTGTACAATTATCATTTGCTACTAATTTATTATTTTGGACAATTAAGCACAGGAGTTTCATAAACCATGTTGTAATGTCATATTAATAATGTTACCTAGACTTATGGAAGTTAGAAACATATTTGTGTTTATGGAATTTCAAATTTGTCATGTTTTTGTCCATCAATTATTGGTATTTTTCATGTTTTTTTGAAAAAAAACAATAAATGTCATAGCGCCGCTATAGCTGCGCTATAACTTCATAGCAGCTGAAAAAAGTTACCGATATTTTCAATAGCCCGCTATTTAAAACTATGATGTTGGCTGATTTCCGAAACTGAAACTCTGCACTAGAAAACATTATGCCCCTCTTTTCAATGCAGATCATGATAAAAGCTTTGATGTCAGCATGATGTCACGAATAAAATTCATATTAATTAATGTTAAACATTTACGACAAAATCAGAAAACAATACCTGTACCAAGTACTAAATGAATTTCCAGTCCAGACAGAATTAATACAAAAACCAATGCAAAGTAAGAATTCAGGTGATTTCCAGTCCTCTGAATATTTCAATTCAAAACTTAATTACAGAAACAGTTTCTTCTAGCAAGAAATTCAGGTGATTCAACTCTCCAAATAAAGAACATCTCGTAACACGATTGACGGCTGGTTATGGGACCAAGGGAGTCGGTCGCAGAGATGAGCTAATGGTGGCAATGGCAGCCGCGGCCACAACCGTGCTTTGCCTTGTGTTCATCACCCTTGAACCATGCCGTGGCCGCCGGCACGTCCTTCAGGTACTTGGACGCAGCCAGAGCGACGGCGGCCGCCAACGAGACGGCCCCCGACGTGCGTATCCACTGGCAGAACTCGCCGGAGCCCTTGCAGACACCGGCGACCCTGCTGCCGCCGCAGGTGCCGAAGTCGTCCACTGAGAACGATAGCGCCGACGACGAGTAGAGCAGCACCCAGCGGTGTCCACGAGCTCCGACAGCGACTTGTTGGCCGCCTTGCTTTCGTCCACCTTGCCGCCGCGCGCCGTCACCCACGCCGCCGCCGCCTGCAGCGCCGCTGATATCACGTTAACGACTAGAGAATAACTGCACCGCCGTCCACGTACCATGATCAGCTTCCCAGCAATGGTGACATGGTGTCATGACCTCATGCGCTGTCATGCGAGGAAGAAGAATGGATGGATGGATATACAGCCGGTGCGCGTACGGCGTACCTAAGGGAACTGTAGTCGCTGTAGGAGACCTGGCTTGCCGTCGCCGGAGAGCAGCGGGTGCAAGAGCGCTGGGAGGCGGACGCCATCCTGGCCGCCGACGGCCCTACGCCACCGACGCCACGGGGGCAATGCGGATGGCGAGTCTGGCCGCGTCCGACCGACCACCCGTCCGAGTTGCCACCGCCAGCCATGGTTCAGAGAACTCAACGAGCATTCGCATCCACCACGTCTCTCACATCACGTACGGATTAAACGCATGGATATGCAAAGCTAGTAGTTGAACCTAACAAAATCATAATTAATAAAGAAGCAACCTCTAGTAGTTCTTCCAATTATGGAGCTTGCATTTTGCATTTACTATCTCAAATTACTTATTGCTAATATGATTCTGACAGCAGTTAGGCTAGGCTAAACATTTGTAGATAGAATATATATTAAAAAAAAAGTACTAGCTAGATAGTTTTATGCGGTCGAATGAGATGGATGCTACATGGTAATCCAAAATGTGAGATCCTTATCATTGAGATGACGTGGTTAACTACCACTCTCACGCACGAGCAAATCAAACTTGAATATTATAGGAACGCAATTTGCACAAATGATGGGGAGTTGATAAGGTGCGTAGTCGATCGTTGACTTGGACTCGGTATATACGTGCCAGTCATATCGATCAGCATGGTGGCGCCTTTTGGTTTCCAGGCACGTCAATCATTAACCATCTTGTTAATAACCATTTCCACTGCTACTTGCAAACATTATTCGTTTTGTATTGTCCATTTGACGACATATAAGAACTTATATTATTTCTTCACCAAATGAGTTTTAAGTCTGACAGTTCGGCCTATTGCTGGATATATCGAAGCATAATTATAATTAACTCAAATTAATCACCTACACTTCTATCCTAACTATTTAAACTTCTAAAAATTGAATACAAACTGCAAAATATGTCATTTTGAAAAAGTTTCCCCCAAAAAACATGGTTTGTTTGGAACACGCTTTAAATTTAAATATCACTGGTACAAAAATGAAATTTCTGTATTATCGGTACGGGCTGATATTTAGTGTGTATCGTTAAAAAAAGTTCATGAACTTGAATTTGATCTGCCAGGATTTGGACCCACGAACGCGTGCCAGCCCAGGACGAGTGGATAAAAGTCCCACAGTAACCTAAGCCTAAAAATCGATCCTATTTTCACCCCTCCTCTTCCTTTCCAAGCTACTGCTGTTTTCTCTCTCCCAGCGGCACGCCAAGCTCTCAAACGCTTATCCTCAATTTTTATACTATTTTGTATTGTTTTTATATCAAATAGCTTAGACATATTTTACTTGATTTTCTCTATGAATTAATAATTTTTTATATAAATTTTGGCTGAAATTTTCTTGTATATATATCACCAATAGATTTCTGATACTTATTTCTGTTATTCCCATTTATCAGTGACAACCGATATTTAAAAAATATTGATAATGGAAAGAAAATTTTGGCTCTCAACTGTTGACGTCATTTGAACTCAAGGACTTCTTAATTCAGTCATGTTTTATCTGACATCTGGCACTAGAACTCATAAATGTTTGTTTTGTGATCCAGTAGTAACAAAATTTTCTCTCCTTGTGTACTTAAAATGTAACTAGGATCATAGATTATTGAATGTAAAAAACACATATATTTAAGCATTGAAGCCAGATTATCATGTATTTATTTTTCTACAAAACTGGTAGCTAGTTTCCATGTGCTTACCGAATGACTACTGCACACAGAGAATGTTCAGAAGTGGTGCATAGAGTCCCGATTATATATCCCACCTTATGCACCGGTGTTGACTATGTGAGTTGTGTGTGTGACTTGACCTCTAACAGAAGTTTGTTGAGACCTTTATTTATACAAAGCTGTACTTGTTGTTCAGTAGGCACCAACGTCGTCCAAATAAAGACTAAAGTAACATGTTGCGCAACGCAAGTACTGTTTTCTTAACAATTGGATGTAAAAATTACTTGTCATACAACATTTAATTTCTCCAAACTTGCGCTACACGGGTCAATGTCCTCCATCAGCAAAGTTTGGAAGCATTTTGTTTTTTCTACCACTGATGAGGTCTCATTTTCGTTCATTTCTGCAAAATCTTTAAGCTTGATGGATGAAAGCAATATGTTCTCGCTCCTTGTAGCAAAGAATTGCACTTGGAAGATAATGAACAGTTGAAGGCGTAGGTCATATAATAGTTTTTAGCTTTCAACATCGATATTTGGTTTAGCCATCTAGAGAGACGTTCATTCAACTACAGATAAGATGCATAGTAATTTTGCCCTATTTGATATCGTCATAACCACAAAAATTCTCTTTATTTCAACATCTAGTGAGTCGTTTAGTCATTCAAGGAACTGAGCCTAAGTATGCAGGTGGCTTGAGTGTGTACATCTAGGTTTGAATTATATGCCTATTTCTTGTCATGACACGTCGCCTAGCTCCAACTACTTATGGTGTGTGGTTTGAAAAATGAGGTGGTCCATATTTTTCTCACCTGCCACTTTTTTATTTGGTTTGTGGAACGAATGAGTTGATTCATCATCATCTCATTCCTCATAAGCTAATAATTAGTATATGCACGAGGATTGGGTTGATTCAGTCAAGACTCATAGATGAACTTATGATATATATCACCTCATGAAGCATGGGGCGACCTCAGAAACCAAACACACCATTAGTTCATTGAGTCTTTACACAACTTATTTTCGTTTCCATGTCTCACTAACAGTCGGTGAGGGTGTATTTTCTGTGTATATTATATATTACTTTTGACCTTTGGCCAGGGATTCCGTATAGTCACAAGTACGCCATATTGTGTTTTATGAATAATTATAAATAAAAACTTTGTTTCACAAATTATTTTATATTTCTTCATTTTGATATTCGAAAATTAATGAATTTTTGTGGAATAGTTCCGTGACTAGGGTTTTGCAATGTTTTATAAACTATAAAATCGAGGTAGTAGTCAAGATTATATTCTAGAGGCCAAGTACACATCACTTATTTTCGGTATTCCACAAAATCTTATGTTTTCCTTCTTGGGCAACTATGTTATGGTCTACATTCCATTATAAGGTACTTTCTGTTTGTTCAATTTGGATAACTTTTACTTTGAATATTCATAAGAGGACTGCGTATCACGGTATTAATTCATTTTGGAAATTTGTAAATGTGTTGATTTTTATTGACAAATAGTATTGTTTTCGCGATGCTTTATAACATTATTACCAAGAAAGTGTACATAGGCCATACATATTGCTTATTTGTGACCGGAGTAAATAACTGAGGGAATGATAATTGCCAGAGCTACTTCTGCACGCAAAATTTCGTTAAAAAACTATAAAAGGAGTCCAAGATGACATCTATCACAATGCATATTCCAATAGCATTTTTATCCATCATACTGTTGGTACGTATACAATACAGAAGGGCCACCAATGGAAATGAATTCAGAAGATGAAATGAAGCCACACCATGGTCGAAAACGCAAAACCTAATGCTTGTGATGGCACCCATGGTCACAACCGCCGGACTCAGAGCTGGAGCTGGAGTCCGAGTCCGAATCTCCACCGGACGCCGAGCCTCCGACTCCCCTGACCAGCTCGGCGACGGACACGGCGACGGCCGCGGCCAGCAAGAGGTAGACGGAGATATGCACCTGGCTGCAGAAGTTACTGCCGCCGATACCGACGGCGGCGGCGCTCCCGGCGCAGACGCTGACGCGCCTGCCGTTGGCGGAGCAGTAGGACATGTCGGACACCGCCGCGAACGCGGCCCCGGTCGCCGAGTAGAGCAGCGCGGGCACGGCGACGCCCAGCAACGGCATGAGCACCTTGGCCGTCTTGTCCTTGCCCTTCTTCCACACGACGAGGAAGATGGCGATGGCCTCTAGGAACGCCGCGATGGAGGCGGCGCCCACCAGGTAGACGAAGGGCGGGAAGTCGCTGTAGGTGACAGTCCGCGGCCGCGCGCCATAAGCCGCGTACACGGTGCACTGGCTCGCCGTGGCCATCAGCACCGCCGCCGCCACCGTCAGGCCCATGCCCGCGATGCGGCCGGCGATGCTCACCGCCGTCGCCCACTTGGATTCTTTCTTCTCCTCGTCGTGCATGGTTGACGTGCGCCGATCGATGGATGGATGAGCAAGCTAGCTTGTTAGAAGCTCGATTGTTGACTTTGAGCTTGTTGAGCCTTAGCTAGCTTGAGCTGGCGCGTAGATGTATATATACATATATGAGCATTTGATGACAACTAACAAGTGGATGATGAAGAGAAGGTCAACGGGAGTGATTGTAGGTGGCATGTTTGCACGCTCAACTAACGTTCGTTAGCACACGACGAGCTCACCTCCGTTTTGTTTTCTTGCCTTCTTGGTAATGACTAATTAGTGGATTAGCATCTAAATCTCACTTGTTTCTACTAGTTGTTACATACTTGCATATTATATCGACGGCAGTTCACCACTAGTTTACTCGCTAAATCGCTTAGTTTGCTTGGCAAGCCAACAAATTTACCTAGAGTATTAGGGTATTAGCAATGATTAGGTTCCATGGTTAATTCATAGTAGTAGTATATATATTGTTAACATCTCTGCTCAGAATTAGGCATTCATGAGTCAAACTGACGGCCCAGCACTTGCTTTGCAACTCAAAGTGACGGCCCAACATGCTTTGGGAACTGACAGGCCAACGGATCAATTAACCCCCCTCTGTTAGGTCCAGTCCACTTTGAATCCTTTTCCTTTCTTGCAGTACACTTAGCACAGTTGCATGCTTGTTTTATTTTTAACCAAAAAAAAAAAGCTACATGACGACTTGTGGCCAAACAATCACAAAGGGTAAACAAGCCATTGATTTACAATTATTGATTTACCAACAAATTCAAAAGCAAAAAAGATGGCACATCCTAATGCTTGCAATGGCACCCATGCCCACAGACGGACTCCGAATCCGAGTCCGAGTCTGAGTCAGAGCCAGAGTCCGAACCCAACCCACAGCCATGGCACCATCGCAATGTGGTCAGGAACTCAGCAATGGACACGGCCAAGGCGGCGCCGAGCGAGAGCCACATGGACACGTGCACCTGCTCGCAGAAGCGGCCGCCGCCGACGCTGCTGTGGCTGACGCTGAAGCGCCGCCCACTGGGCTCCAAGTAGTAGGAGACGTCCCAACTGACGGCGAACGCGCGCCGGCGGACGTGTAGAGCAGCGCTGGCACGACGGCGCCGAGGAGCAGCATGAGCACCCTCCAGGCTGTCTTTCTCCTGCCCTTCTTCCTCGAGCTGAGGAACAGGGCTACTGCCTCTAGCAGCGTGGCAATGGCGGTCGCCGCCACCAGGTACCTGCATCACAGCCGCAAATGTACAAATGTTGTGCAGATACTTGCGGCAATGGATTTTGAGTTCTCCGGTCTGGTGTACGTACACGAAGGCATGGAAGTCGCTGTACGTGACGGTGCGCGGGAGCGCGCCGTAGTCGGCGTAGACGGTGCACTGGCTCGCCGCGGCCACCGCCACCAAGCCTATGCCGGCGACGCGGAAGAGGAAGCTGAAACGGTGCAACCACTTGGCGCAGCCCCCTGAGTCCCTGACTTCTTCTCTTGGCACATGATCTCTCTCTCTGTATCGAGTTTGAAGTTTCCAAGGCAGGGTAATTCAAGGACTGTGCGTTGAGGCTTGCATTTAGCGCTTATACATGGATGTATTTATATACATATATGTATGTGCACATGCATGTGATGGCAACGTACTAACAATTTGCTGCCGACTACTGCCGAGAGTAGATGTTAAAGAAAGAGCGTGACTGGGAGATGCACCGTACCTGCTTGTGATATAAGTACGAGTACATATTTCTTGGGAAACCATGCATGCATGATGCATACACATGAACAAGCCTTTAGCTACCTATTATTGAGGCTGACCAGTCAGCGATAGTTTCTTTTCTCTCCCTCTTGGACAGGCCTCTAATCTCACTGGTTGCAAGTAGTTACAAGCGTTGCTCATTGGTGTTTCCGAACAAAAAAGAACGTGTTTTATGATTGCCGGTTGTTTACTTACTCGTTTTGTTTTTGTAGGTGATGAGCCAATAGTTTTCTTCAGTTAAGAGTGCAATCAATGACTAGGTTCCACGGATAAGTCGTAGGTAGCTCTGCTCTATATGGAATCTGCTTCTTTATGTTTTTTTGTTGGACTAATTCGTACACAGCAATATACGACATGTTTGGTTGCTGAAATGGTATTGGAAACGCAAAGGGAATATGATTACGCGGGAAGACGACGAGTCCGTAATCTGATTACACGGGGGCTGGAGCTGTATCAGCTTTATACAGTATGGTATCTGATAACGGTGGTACTCGATTCCACGAGGCCGGAAACAAACATTAATTAAAGGAATCAGTTACCGGCAGTAATCGAATCACGTTACATTGATGTGAACCAAACACTACGATAATGTTACACACTAATTAAGGATTGGGTGGCTAACTACATAAAAATGTTAGAAGACACTACATCTCATCTACAAAGGCGGTCGGTAAAATGTGTTGTCTCTGAAAATTATAGGAGGTGCAATGATAAATACTTGTCTCTGTAAATCAAAATTCAATTTTTAGAGGAAACTAAGAGAGCTTAAGAGGTCGACGTATGACAGGGACATGCCTCTTAAGGCGAGTCTCAGACTCTCAGCAGGGCATGCACATTAAATAAGTTGACATGACATAATATAGATAAAGGGAGAGATATGATGAAATGAGTTTCATGCGGATAAAATTTGTCTACATTGTTTGCAACACAAGAGAGTCTTGGGAATTAGAAGATGCAACCCCTAGGCCTTAAGGCCTTTAGCCCTCTCTATCTAAAAATATAGCTGATGAGACAAGTATCAAGGCATATTATTGTTCCCAGAGTACATACGTGGCTAGGGTTTCACTCAGCCAGTCTCTTTCCAGTAACAGAGAATAGACTTTCGGTTCAGCACATTAGTCTCGGCTAGAATCGGACCCAGGACTAATGTGAGCATTAGTCCCGGGTCCAAGTTTCTTGGGCATCAGAAGACCTTCAGTCCCGGTCGGTAACACCAACCCGGACTAAAAGGTTTACATTAGTCCCGGTTGGTGTTACGGACCCGGACTAAAGAGCCTTGACCCTTTAGTCCCGGTTAATATCATCGATCCGGACTAATGTTGACCCTTTTAGTCCCGGTTGGTGTTATGAACCCGGACTAAAGGTCCTCTGACGGGTTACGTCAAAAGAAAAGCATCCCATCTAGACTCGTGCTATGTAGGTGGGGTGGAAAGGTGCGCGCGAGGCAATACATGTGGTCTTGGGTTCGAATCCGGTGAGGCACAAGGATGGGAGGTATTATTTTTTAGTCTCCGAGGACCTTTAGTCCAGGTTTAGAGCAACTGCGACTATAGAGTCATGCCTTTAGTCTCAGATTCCTAGTTCCGATTAAAGGCCCCTACCAACCCGGAGTGAAACCTACTTTTCTATTAGTGTTCGCCCCTGTAAGGAGCATGTGCCCTTGATGATATCATTTAGTTTTGAAGATGGAGATGAAAACACAAGTCTATGACTAAAAAGTATGCTAAAAATGTGTTAGACATGTTGTAATGGGTGACGGGAATACAAGGCTCCCTACTACTATAAACAGTAACAAACACGGTCCAAAATAGTTCTGGAGGTGGCAGCACCTTCCGCCTCCAGAACAACATCACTATTAATCCAATACAGCGGAGACGGGCAATATGCCCTCCTTCAAAAATCAGAAAAAAAAAAATAAATGGCTCTGCTGACAAGGCCACTCTTGAGACTGCCGCCATGCCTACTCCTAAGGCCCTCCACAATGTGGAGTGGTGCCAGTAAAAAAAGCAAAGACTGTGTCAGGGATGTAAGATTTAGTCTCTGCATGCGTAGTGTGAAGAATCACTATGGGACCCACCATAAAGTACTGTGTCAGAGATGTAAGATGGTGTTGCAGAGAGAAGCAAGGAAGCAAAAAAATACTATTCTATTTAGTTGGCACCGACGCAAGTAGCTGCGCCGCTCCTCGTTTTTCTGGAATCGGCAGCACTGGCTGCAGCGTGCGGAGTGACTCTTCAATTATCTCTTTCCTATTCTAGCATCACTCAAGTCCCACGCTGTGGAGGGCCTAAGCCCGCTGCCAATCCCATCATCTAGGTGTCATGTTGCCCCCACTGGTGCTCATTGTTGTCCAACACCGCTCCTCCACCACCATGGCCCACCAGATCATACTGAGCTCCACCCTTGCTACGTCATGGTCTTCCCTCCCTGCCTTTTTGTTTGGTCACGAGATCCACACAGTGGTCTCCTTGGTTGGAGGAGGAAGCAATGACACGGAGGCGCTAGACTTTGGCCTCCTCTCCATCAAAGTCGTTGTGGTTAGGGAGTGCTGGCCAGAGGTGGCGGCCTCTAGGCTCCGGATCCTGGCGGGGATGACCACCAGTAGCCGAATCACGGCGGGGATAACCTCCAGGCACAGGATCCTAGTGGGGGACAACCTCTAGCCTCCGGATCCTAGCGGGGACGAACTCTAGGTGCTAGATCCTGACGGGACGACCTCTAGTCACCAAATCTAGATAGGGACGACATCTGGGTGTCGGATCCCGGCACGTTGCGGGGGAGTGGCGCTCCACCTGTGGGATCCTCACGGGGGGCTGGGGAGTAGCGCCCCACCTATGGGATCCTGGCAAGGCAGGAAAATGGTGCTCCACTCTGTGGAAGTGAGAGGGGAAGGGGCATGTGGGATAGAGGGAGAGGACTGGAAGAGTCAGAGGCAACGGGTGGATGGACAAATGGGTACGTGGGAGAGGCAGATGGAGTCAAAACCCTAGCTGATTTATATACTCAAATGTAATTCTAGGCTTTGAGATGGGCCTTGGGCTTCATATCTGTTAATAGAGGTAGGCCTCTAAAGGTGTCCGCCTCTAAAAATAACACCCATTTTCATAGGCAGACGCCATATGAGGCCCACCTATGTTAATCGATTTTTTTGAGGTGGGTTGTCTCTGTAAATGAGTAAAATGCCTCCTAAAATGCCATACTATTTGAGGAGACCCGTAGAATTGTTGTCCGCCTCTGAAAATAAAAAGGCTTGTCTTGTAAAATCATTTTTGTGTTTGTGGATAAGGTTTGATCAAGATTTGGGCTAAAACAAAGAAGAAACAGAGAAGATTCCTCGCTAGAGCATTCGCCAGATCACTTGATATGGCTTGCCTGATCATATGATAGAGTCCTATAAGTTAGCCAGGAAGACATTAACAGATTTTCCGTGCATAGACAGGGGGAGCCGTGTTGCCGCCACGCTTGGGAAGGGGATGACGAGCCCTATCCTCATCGCGCCTGAAGTGAGGCACCGACCGAGGTGAGAGAAAGGAGGCGGGGGGTAGGGGGAGGAAAGAGATATGATGGCAGTGCCTAGGTTGAGGGTGATGATGGGAGAGGTGGTTTTCTCAGTTACTTACTACGTCCCATTTCCACCACCAGTTCAATTTTCATTGTAATAAAACCAGCGATATCGGTGGTGATATGTTACCACCATTATTTTAAATAGAATCAGCAGTGGAAATACCATTCGGAAAACCATTTATGTAATAGTAAAGGCACCCTAGGGAAATTTATATTACTTATAGATATATTAAGAAAGACCCAGCATAGGAAAGAAAGACCACATAAGATTGACATAAAATTAGCCTAAGACTTGACGAAGTCTTCACTTCCATGGCATCCATCGCAACAATGGCAACTCTGTGTTTCCTCATCATCATTGATCCTTCTGTCGTGCAAGCAAAGGACAAAACAGATAACCCGGCCGTTTTCTCTAGTAATAATGGAAAATCAGCACCACACGCTTTTCCCACCAGCATGCATGCTTTCATTTTCATATATATGTACCATATACACACGATTAATGAAAATCTGCAGCGCACGCTTCACACATCTGCATGTTTTCGTGTACGTGTATAATCAATGAAAATCAGCATGACACGCTTCTCCTAAATTCACCATGCTTTCAGCCAACATGCGAGCGCTTCCGAAGTCTGGTACCTTTATATTCAACTGGTACCAGACGTACTCGCAGGTGTATGAAAGAAGTCGTGAGTATTTTTTTTTAACAACAGAAGTCGTGAGTATTATTCCGGTGCGTAGCTAGACCAACGCTACTGTTTCCATACTCTGGGCTTTCTGTGTTATAACTTATAATGGACAATATATGTCATGCATGATTGATGCAAATATATAAAGTGATATAATTTGATGAATATGGTTTGGCAGAACAAATCAAATCATGTACGTTGCATGTATTTCGTGCCATATACTGTGTTTATTAAATCAGCAACGACTCAATTTCGAAGTGATAGTGATGTGCATAAGTTGGAGAAAAAAGGTGACATGCACAGCCACTACGGGAATCAGTGGCTTTGCCGAGTGCCAGGGGCACTCGGCAAAGCCCAATTTGCACTCGGCAAAGAACACTCGACAAATAACCCGTCGGCAAAGGCGTCTTTGCCGAGTGTCTTTTGTCGGGCACTCGGCAAAGCCTTTGCCGAGTGCCGATACTCGGCAAAGTTGAAACCGAAAAAAACCCGAAAAAATGAGAATTTTTACCCAAAAAAAATTTTTTTTTTGTCGATGGAGCCCCCCCCCCACCAGCCAGCGCCCACCCATCTCCGACATTTTTCGCGTGAATTTCATGGCTACGTGGCCGACGCGATTCGAACTCGAGACCTCCCGCTGTACACGGATCTCCTCTACCACTACACCACACTCTCACTTGTGTCTGCATTCCGTTTTAGTTCCTAATATATTATACTAAACCGAGTGTAAATTGCATGTTTGAGGCCCTAAACGAATTCAAATAAAAAAGTTGTAAACTACAAAGTTTCATAACTTTTTGAGATCTACACTTTTAGTTTAGGAAGTTTTTCCATCCGAGGTCGTTTATAAAATTTGAATTTTAAAATTTTGAAATTCAAACGCAGTTTTGCATGACAAGATGTTTTCAAATCAAGAAGTTGTCAACTACAATGTTTCATAACTTTTCGAGATCTACAAAGTTTATTTTGGTTGTTTTTTCATCCGAGGTCGTTTGAAAAGTTTGAATTTTAAAATTTTGAAATTCAAATGCAGTTTTGCATGACAAGATGTTTTCAAATCAAAAAGTTGCCAACTACAATGTTTCATAACTTTTCGATATCTACAGAGTTTATTTTGGTTGTTTGGTCATCTGTTCATCCGACATGATCGTTCTAACATTGTTCACAAATCTTATATATCTCTCTTGTAGTTTCATAAACTACAAGAGAGAGATGTTAGATTTGTGAACAAATTTACTTTCACTTTGTCATATGAAGAAAAGACCAAAACAAACATTGTACATCTTGATGAGTTATACAACTTTGTAGTTGAAAACTTTTTCATTTGAATTAATTTACTCCTTCAAAATATACTTTGAAATTTTCTTTACCGAGTGTCAAAAAAAAATAACACTCGGCAAAGAAGCTCTTTGCCGAGTGTCAAAAAAAAAACATTCGGCAAAGAAGTTTTTTTTGTCAAGTGTAAATTGCATGTTTGAGGCCATAAACGAATTCAAATAAAAAAGTTGTAAACTACAAAGTTTTATAACTTTTCGAGATCTACACTTTTAGTTTAGGAAGTTTTTTCATCCGAGGTCGTTTACAAAATTTGAATTTTAAAATTTTGAAATTCAAACGTAGTTTTGCATGACAAGATGATTTCAAATCAAAAGGTTGTCAATTACAAAGTTTCATAACTTTTTGAGATCTACAAAGTTTATTTTGGTTGTTTGGTCATCTGTTCATCCGACATGGTCGTTCTAACATTGTTCACAAATCTTATATATCTCTCTTGTAGTTTCATAAACTACAAGAAAGATATGTTAGATTTGTGAACAAATTTACTTTCACTTTGTCATATGAAGAAAAGACCAAAACAAACATTGTACATCTTGATGAGTTATACAACTTTGTAGTTGAAAACCTTTTCATTTGAATTAATTTACTCCTTCAAAATATGCTTTGAAATTTTCTTTACCGAGTGTCAAAAAAAATAACACTCGGCAAAGAAGCTCTTTGCCGAGTGTAAAAAAAAAAAACATTCGGCAAAGAAGTTTTTTTTGTCAAGTGTAAATTGCATGTTTGAGGCCATAAACGAATTCAAATAAAAAAGTTGTAAACTACAAAGTTTTATAACTTTTCGAGATCTACACTTTTAGTTTAGGAAGTTTTTTCATCCGAGGTCGTTTACAAAATTTGAATTTTAAAATTTTGAAATTCAAACGTAGTTTTGCATGACAAGATGATTTCAAATCAAAAGGTTGTCAATTACAAAGTTTCATAACTTTTTGAGATCTACAAAGTTTATTTTGGTTGTTTGGTCATCTGTTCATCCGACATGGTCGTTCTAACATTGTTCACAAATCTTATATATCTCTCTTGTAGTTTCATAAACTACAAGAAAGATATGTTAGATTTGTGAACAAATTTACTTTCACTTTGTCATATGAAGAAAAGACCAAAACAAACATTGTACATCTTGATGAGTTATACAACTTTGTAGTTGAAAACTTTTTCATTTGAATTAATTTACTGCTTCAAAATATGCTTTGAAATTTTCTTTGCCGAGTGTAAAAAAATAACACTCGGCAAAGAAGCTCTTTACCGAGTGTCAAGAAAAAAACACTCGGCAAAGAGCCTTTTTGCCGAGTGTTAAAAAAAACACTCGGCAAAGAGCCTCTTTGCCGAGTGTCAAAAAAAACACTCGGCAAAGGCGGCTTTGCCGAGTGCCCGAAAAAGAACACTCGGCAAACCACCTGGCACTCGGCAAAGAGCCGATCTCCGGTAGTGAGCGTTCATTATTGACCTGTTTGGTACAACTCAGCTTCACTATAGTAAAGTAATTTTTTTTAGCTTTTGGTCAAAAAGGAAGTCGTACTGGTGGAAGACAAGCTATATTTGGTGAACCATTTGCTAGAAAAACAGCTTCTTCCATTGGACAAAAATAACAAAATGACCATAGTGCCTTAGTTTTTTAATTAATTTCTTTCTATTTTTCCCTTTCAATCCTCTCTTCTTTCTTCGCACATGGTCTTTCTTATCTCTCCCGACACACGGCCCTTCTCCCCAGTGATTGCACACACACGTGAGCACCCCAGCGCCGTGCCCACGAGCATTGGTGGGCGTCCGCTCCTTGGTGGCCTCACCTAAGCCTCCACTTCGGCACGCCCTGAGCACATCACGGGTTGCTGCGTGCTCCCTGCCGGCCTCTCCCTCACCATCGCTCGGCCTCTCCCGCGCCCCCGCTCCCGCTCTGGGCCGTCCTGAGCACAACACCAGCGCCTGCCATGAGCACACAGCACGTGGCACCGCCGGGAGCACAGATCTGCTTCGGACCCGACCATCGCCATTCGTCGCCCGCGCTTCCGCCGCTGTTGTGCCTCATCAGCTGAATACCAGCGCTGCTTAGTCTAAGAGATTGCGATCTACGGGGCTTCAAGGGCGAAGCAGGTTTCAAAAGGCTCCGTTTGGTAGGAGAAGCTAATAAACAGCTTTGTGAAGTTGTCCAGATCGAATCCCTACAGACCACTTCTTGGAAATTTTATTTCTCGTTTTACTTGCCATTGGTTCTCTCATTAGTCATTGGTGATTGCTTGGACCACTGAGCTGGAACGTCCACCCACTCGCTGACAATGCATGGAAATATTTTTATCACACACATTTAGGTGCTCCCGAGTGTAGTTTGTGGATCGAGTAAGTTTAACTTTTACATAGATGCTGGTCAAGCGCTTATGGTTCGGCCACCGTCAACATAGATGACTTGGCCGGTGACATAGGAGGCCGCCGGCATACACAGAAACGACACCAGGGACGCCACATCTTCCGGCTCCCCGACCCGGCGCAGTGGAATCTTGCGCGTAGATTCTTGCTCGATAGCCTCCGAGTTTGCAACCTGCCAACTCAAGACAGATTACGGCAAAGAACATTATTGGAATTCTGTAGCTGCTCGAGCTCATGGTAAAAACAAAAAGAAAGAGGAACCATGAAATAAATGGTAAAAATGTACAAGGACGTGTGAGTGTGCATGAGGTTAAAATGTACACGTACTTTTTTGGGCATGTCTGTCATGACAAACCCTGGTGCGACGCAGTTCACAAGAATCTTGTCGTGGTCCCACTCAGTCGCAAGGCTCCGTGTGAGCTGGTTCATCCCTCCTTCGCCGTAAAGATAAGCTGAAAAGTATTGTTCACTCACTGATTTGCTATGAGAGAAAAACATTATTCCTTCGCTGAAAAAGCATGGCTCCTAAGACAAACGAACAGGGTTGTAAAGCACGATCCCTGGGCTGTAAAGCCAGCACAATAAATTAAACATATAGATAGATATGCAACATGAATGTTAGAAATGGGTACCTTTGGCAGTGCTGTAAAGCCGATCCCTGGACTGCCGAGGCGGCCTGCGGTGGAGGAGATGCGAACGATGCTCCCGCTGCCAGTGACGGAGGCGTTGCGGAGGAGCGAGTGCGCGAGCTGGATGAGGTGGAAGCATGACTCCAGGTTGGTCGCCATGATGCGTGCGTAGTCCTCGCCGGTGCACTCCACCGCCGGCTTCAACAAGAATGTCGAGCTTGCCGGCGAAGACGTTCTTGACGGTGTCCATGAGTGCCTCCCTCTCGGCGCGCACGGCCACGTTGCAGACGGAGACAGTGACCTGGAGACCCTTCTCCTCCACCCGCCGCTGGCGGCACTCCTCCAGCTCCGCGGCGTTGCGGGAGCACGTGTGCACCCACGCGCCATGCCCCGCCAGCTCCTCCACGATGGCGTGCCCGATGCCCTTGCTCCCGCCGGTGACCAGCGCCGTCACGCCCGCCCGGCTCCACCGCTCGTTGGCCGTCACTGCTGCCATCCCCTCTCTATATATGCACGGGGTTTGTTGTGCTCGTCGGATCCTGTATTATTATCAGCCATTGCACCATGCTTATATATATACTACCACTATAGGCGCACTACGCTGAGCTGGTTTTTAGAGTGGAAAAAAAACCCGTAAAAAGAAGAGAAAAAAGCAAACAAAAATAAAAATAATATAAATAAAAAAACGAAATATGAACAGTGTTTTATTGTGTTTTTACAACTATTATTTTGTCCATCTATTCATGTGACTGTGTTTTATCTACTTGAATTTTGATTTCAAAAAATGGCAAATTCAAACATTATTTTGAAAGATTAACTGATTTCACCTGAAAAAGTCACGAACATAAAAATTATAGAGCTCGTCAAGATCTACAACTTTTATTTTGGTCATTTCTTCGTCCAATAAGTGGTAGTAGCATTATTCACAAATTTTACATATCTCTCTTATAGTTTAACTATCACTATATCGGATGAATAACTAACCAAATGACCAAAATATAAGTTGTAGACCTTGAAAAGTTATAAAACTTTGTAGTTAACAACTTTTTTATTTGAAATCATCTTGTCAAGGAAAACTACATTTGAATTCCTCAAACTCAAATTTGGGTTTTCAAACGACCTTGGAAGGAGAAACAACCAGAATAGAAGTAGTAGATCCCAAAATGTTATGAAACTTTGTGGGTGACAACCTTTTGATTTGAAATCATCTTGTCAAGGAAAACTACATTTAAATTTCTAAAAAATGAAATTTGAATTTTTTAAATGACCTTGGACAAAGAACAAAAATAAAAGTTGCAGGTCTTCAAAAAATTAAGAAACCTTGTAGTTGATAACTTTTTGATTTGAAATCAACTTGTTAAGAAAAACTACATTTGAATTTCTCAAATTTAAAATTTAAATTTTATAAATGACCTCGGAGGAAGAAAGTTGTATATCTCGAAAAGTTATACAACTCTGTAGCTGAGAATTTTATCATTTGAATTGGTTTAGGGCCTCAAGCAATCAATTTAAACCCGGTTTAGGATAATATGTGGGGAATCAAAATCCAATATAAATATAAGTGAGTGTCAGGTGCATTGGTAGAGGAGGGTACGCGTGAGGGGAAGGTTGCGGGTTTAAATCCCCACAGCCATCGCATGATTTTGGGAAGAAAAATGCTGTGACTTACCATTTTCTTTGCGGGAGCCTGACCGTTGTGGGCCTCTCGGGTTCATTTTTTTTTTGCTATTTTTTGATCTGGAATCGTGTTTTCTAGAAAATAATTTGTAGCGATGGCCGGCGCCCCTATAAATATTGAGCCACCCCGACAAATGCAATTTGTAGGGGCAGCTGGACAACCGCTCCTAATCAGCGATTTATAGCAACGCTATGGCAGGGGTGGCTAGCAAAATCGGTCATACAAATCCATTTGAGCCGCCCCTACTAATCATGATTGTAGTAGTGGGAGAGTGAGAAACATGAGGGGGAAAATTATGGCTTTCAAATTAGTGGAGACATTCAAAACTTAAGAAAAAATTGTTAGGGGACAATGAGAGCGTGAAACATAAGAAAAAATATCGCTTTCAATTGTTAAATTAAATATAGATACATACAAATTGTTCATATCATCCATATATACACAAACCAACATATCAGTAGCGGCCCACATGTTAGTTTGATAGGGATATAAAAAAACACAAATTGCTATTACATGCGGGATCGCCATGTGCACAAGAATCCAATTTTCTACATGATTTTGTTTTTCTTGCTCGCCAAATGCCAATGCCACTGCTTCTTCGCCTGGCTGATTGAGTGCGAGCCTGCTGGAACGCTCTTTGTGGAACGTCCACTCACCTCCTCGCAATGCAGTTTTTTTTTCAATCATATTTTTATGGAACTTGCTGTCGCCCGGACATTCGATAGGATAGGATTCCGTTACACGGTAACCGGGTCACACTCCCACCAAACGGCCAAGCAGAACGGCCACACAGAAAACGCTCGGTCGTCAGCCTGCCTGCCGCTGCGCTGTTCGCAGCTGCACGCACGCGACCATACGCGTCCATCTCGTCGTCCCGTCACGAACGCATACCCCGCTCTTGTCCACCTCGCCTTGCCCCACGCCCGCTGCTCCTTCCCCTGACCCCCCCCCCCCCCCCCTCTCTCTCTCTCTCTCTCTCTCTCTCTCTCTCTCTCTCTCTCTCTCTCTCCACGGCAGCGGGGCCTAGGAGCCGGGATGAGGATCCTAGGCGCCCCGTCCACAGGACCCTAGGCGCGCCATGCGCCCCATCCGCCATCGTCCGGCTTGTCACGCCCCTTCCACCAGCGCTCGGGCCGAGCCCCCATGACTCTCTAAACATACCTCTAAAACACGAAACACTGGCAACATGAAACACTACTTCTAAAGCAGATGAAACAGTTGGAACATATACTTGCAACATATGTGTAAAACATATGCAACATCAAGATAAAACATTTGCAACAAGAAACATGAAAAACACTTGTTGCAACGTGAAACAACTGAAATATTTCGAACATACTCTTGCAATGTATGTGTGAAACATGTACAACATCCAGATAAAAAATGCTTGCAACATATGTCTGAAATAGATGAAACATTTTGAACAAACGCTTGAAACATGCCTCTGAAATACTTGCAATATATGCAACATCCACATAAAACACTTGCATCATACTTCTGATAACATCTAAAACACTTGGAGCATACATCCAGGGTTGGTGATTCCGGCATCGGAGTGGGAGCCGGTGCCGAGCGGCAGCGCGCGAGCACCACTAGCACGGGTCGTGCTCGTGGGTGCCCTTTGCTCAATTGGGACCGACCTGAGGGGCGCGACAGCACCACCAGCACCAGAAAAGGCAGGCGTCGTGATTGACAGCGTGGGTGGGCACGCAACAGGTGGGACTACGGGAGCAAGGAGCGAGAGGAGCGGGTGGGGTGCGCGACGAGCAGGAGCAAGGAGCGAACAACACAGAATGAGGGCGCGCGGGGGAGATGGCCGCTGTGGTGAATGTGGAGTGGGGCGGGCTGATGGCCGCATGGCGTGCGGGGGGCAGGGGCAGATGGCCGCTGACCGCTGCGGAGCATACGATGGGCGAGCAAGTAGGAAAATATTTTAAAGAGAGATGGGGAAACATAGAGAGGATAAGGCAGGCTTGTGTTGGGCCGGTAGTGCGCCTAGACCCAGGAAGCGGTGTCCGATCATACAGACGCCTGACCCTGAGCATTACTGTTTTTTATTCATGAGTATAATGGATTTATTCCGATTACACGTAGAACACGTACGTATATTCCCCTACACCACGGGAATGTATATATGGTGGTTAGTGGAGTCAAGTGCTTATGGATCGGCCACCGTCGACGTAGATGACCTGGCCGGTGACGTAGGACGCCGCCGGTATACACAGGAACGACACCACCGACGCCACCTCCGCCGGCTCCCCGACGCGACGCAGTGGAATACGCTGAGGTTCGTGCTCGATGGCCTCCGAGTTTGCTACCTGCCAATAACTCAAAGACAGATCACTACGGCGAAGAGCATTGAGAACTGATCGACCTCTAACCCATGGTAAACAAAATAGTAACAATGAAAAAAGAAAGAAAGAGAAACAATGAAATGAGTGGTCCATGCTGTCCATCTCACGTACGTACGTTTTTAATAACCATGTCAGTCATGACCATCCCTGGCACTACCCCAGATATGGACATCACTGTCGGTTCAAAAACCCCTTTCACTACCGGATTTTGAACCGACAGTGGCATACCGGCAGTTATGGGGGGTTGATATCACTGTCGGTTCTTAAAAACCGACACTGATCTACAGGCAACAGTGTCGGTTTCTGGGTCCACCCGACAGTGTCCAGTTAAATAACACTGCCGGTTTATAGTCCCAACTGACAGTGAAGGTTGCATCAAGAGTTTCTGGTTCTTGGCTCAAGCCAACAGTGTTGAGTAAGCCTACACTGTCGGTTCATGGCTCAAACCGGCAGTGTTGTCGTAACCATCATTGTCGGTTCATGGCTCAAGCCGGCAGTGTTGAGCAAGCCAACACTGTCGGTTTGTTGCTAACCGGCAGTGATGGTTACGATAACAATGCCGGTTTGTTGCTAACCGGCAGTGATGGTTACGACAACACTGTCGGTTTCTTGCTAACCGGCAGTGAGGATCCATTCGTATTTTATTGTTTTATAATTTATTTTAATTTATATTTTTTCGTGGAATCGGGTTTCGCTTTATATATGCTACGTAGACGACATGTCCATCAATATTAAACATTACAAATGTTATGGTTACAATTCAAACGTTCTTATCCAGATCTCGATCCCTCAAAATAAAAAAATGTTCTCGGACTTCACAGATTGTGCAATGCTTCTCGGACTTCTTACAATAATCTGACGAGCCGCTCTGGACCATACTGGTCCTTGTACTTCATGGATTGTGCAATGGAAAATACTCCATCTATTTTCAATACCTCAGCCAAGATGAATTTTGCCAGCTCCGATTGCAGTGCAATGATATCCATGTCTAACAACCTTTCGTGGTTATATTTCTTGCGCTGTCGTTCAAAAAAATGATATCCAAAGAGGAACTGTAAATCATTTTGTTGAATTATTAACAGACATAAATGAAATGGGGATTATACACACCAACTTATCGGTTTCTTCCGATTTCCCGCCGATGTAGCGAAGCATTGCCCACATTATATAAAACCCGCACTCATTGTTTCCCGCCGGCTGTGATAGGTACTTCCCCTCCATTTCGACAACCTTGAATAGGACCTGCGTCCCACCGATATGTCTTCTTCGGACACTGAGCAACATTAAAGGGAGAAACATTAGAAAGTGGTATATGTGATTAGAAAATAATATGTTATTAGGATCGCTTACTAATTCAGCACTGCCACCGGTGCATCCAGATAATGAAATGGTTTTTTCTTCGAGTTTCACACCTCGATCAGATTTTTAGCAAGATTGACACAAATGAAGACGAAATGGTTGTTGCAATCACAAAATCCTAATTATCGAATAATCTTAACGAAAAGAAGCATAAAATTAAAAGCCGAGAACACATACTCGCAGTTGTAGGCTAGAAGTAGTTGGGTTTTGTTCTTCATCGTGAATTCATCGAAAACAGCAATCAATCTATATTTCGGGTCTTCCACGTCACATCCATGTAGCGTATTTATTCTGTGATTGCCTTTCGAATTCGGACTTCAACAAATACGAAGGCAGTGAGGCACATAGATTGAAGAAACTAACACAATCTTTCTTCGAGATGTGTGCTGTAAATTTTTCTTTCATCAAGGTGGTAACGCTGCCACTGAACGACCTTTTTCTTTTTGTTGGTCCACTTTGGGAGCATTAGCGACCGAATCCAAGGACCTTTTTCTGCCACTGCGAGGATGTCCTTGATCTTGTTTTGGGCTGAGGTAGAGGAGGAGGAGGATGACGACGAGAATTATGTTTTCCCGGCACTGATGAAGATGGAGGAGGAGGAGGAGGAGGAGTCTCTTTTCTCGGGGCTGATGAAGATGGAGTCAGACAAGGAGGAATAGGAGACCTATGTCTTCTCGGGGGTGATGGCTCCGGATGAGGAGGGGAGTGATCTCTGTTGGGAGATGGTGAGTGATCATCGCAGGTGGGTGAAGGCTCACAGTCGTCCTCATCATCAGAGGACAATTGATTGGTCAAGCTTAATGAAGCGCTTGTGCCAGGCCACTTGAGAGCCCTTGTTTTGACCAAGTTTCGGCCTGTCTTCCTGCTACGGGGTACTCAATGGGTATCTTGTTATAATTCTTATCAAGTATTCTATCAATGGTGACGCGAGCGTACCCCTGTGGAATTGGGTGGCCATTAGTTGTCCATCTCCCGCAGGCCAGGCCTGGCCAAGTGCCACCTTGTCCTTTGTCCATTCCTGATGGGCGTACAACTTGACATTGACGGGTTCAGTGATGTCGTCCACCAGGGTGAGGCACATTCATCTCTTCTTCGTCGAGCAGGGGTCGATCCGCAGCTGCTACGAGCCCTAAACTGTGGGCTAAAGGCAGTAGGAGTAGGGTTTTGTGGTACTCATGAGCCCTTGGTAGCAAAATTTGCTCGACTCGCGCTTCAACAGTCGCCTCAATCTGTGCTTCCATTATGTCTTCCATCTCTTTTAGTCGCCTCAAATACTCTACCTCTTGTTCCGCTCTACCCCTCGAGCGGCTTCGGTAAGTGTTAGATTCTAGGGGGAATGCTAGTTTCCAAGGAACAACACCGGTTCCTCTAGTGCGACCAGGGTGCTCCTTGGTTCCGAGTGCTTGGGTGAGCACGTCTTTCTCCCTATTAGAAGTGACAGTCCCTTGCCTCACCTCCTCAGTTACCTAGGAGATCCTCTGGATGAGTTCTCTCATGGGTTCATTTATGGAGCTAAAGCTCTCATCCTCGGCATGCCATACATTCCTCCCCATACAGTATATTACCGATCTGGGCTCCCAATCGGCGGTCTCAACCTGAACGCCTTCCTCAACAAGGCGATCCATCTTTTGAAGTTCTGCTTCAAATTCTGGCATCTTTTTGGCGTAGCCACGAGAGCCAAGATAATGAGGATTTGTCGCTTTCTGCGAGTTCTCCTTATTCTTCCTGCTCAGTTCTAAGTACTCCTCGGATAACCTGTATTCCTTGAAATCCTGTCAGAAGTCCTTCTGCTTGCTAAACTGTCCACCATCGAAATCTGCCTCTTTATTTTGGAGGACAAAATTCTTGTACAATGTCCCCTTGAAATTCTTGAAGCATGTCCCCATGATTTCTTTTGCTTTTTTCATGACTAACTCCCTATCATACTCCCTTGGGAAAGTGAAATACTCTGGGATCTTGACATCCCATATGTAATCCTTCTCACTTTCAGGAACCCTCCACGAGTCATCATCTTTCCCAATCCACTTCCTGTACCTAATCGGGATGAAGTCCCTAACAAGTAACCCGAGGATAGTCTTATATTTGGTCAAAGCTATAGGAGGTGAGAGTGGATCCCCGAATTCATCGAACTCAGTAATGTGCCAGTGTGCATTCCTACCAACAGGATTCTTTGACACGCCTCACTTGGATCTGGCCTTCCTGCTACCCGAACCCTCTGGCTCCTCGGCCGGCGGAGGCTCCTGCTAGAGACACCAAGTAAGCTATGACCCTCTCAATTGATTAGCGTGTGTGGCTATATAGTCACATGATACCAAAGTAACCTGGCCATCTTGGTCATTTTGACCCAAATCGAGCAGGCCGGACGGGGTCCATGGCTGCTCGTTCTCACTGTCCTGATTGACACCGTCACCGTTTGTCGGATCATGTGGCTCTCCTGTCCTAGCGATATAAGCCGCTTCTTGTTGCCGATCTGTTCTTCGGCGATGGGGTAACAGGCGATGATGAGTCATGGCTGTGACACGATCGTGATTAGTTTTGGATGTGGACAACTACTAGTAGCATATGTTCATATATATATATTTATATATATATAATATGTTTAATGCAAAGTCTAATAATAAGTCCACATACAACAGAGTCAAATAATAGCATATATTCACCTAGAACAAATTCATTGTTTGATTGACCACATACAACAAAGTCCACCTACTGTTCTACGAAACTAAGCCTACATCAACTTCCAAATAAGGAAAGTAATGACCATAGCCATAAATAAAAGCATGAAATCTTTCCAAGACCAAGGAGCAATTCTCCTAATCTTCACATCTCTGGCGGGTGGCTTCTCTTCAATCTCCAGTGCCAGCGAATGGCCATGGTTTGCATTCATTGGACCATAGTAGGCTGGTTGCCCATGGTTTGCAAGGTAGACCGGATGACTATAGTAGGCCCTCAAAGCTTTAGCTTCTGTGTTGTACTTTTTGTGCAAATTACCAGGGTAGCGATTGACTTGAGCATAGCAATCTTCCCAGGTTCGATAAATCCCAAGCATGTGACCAACATGCACTACATACCATGCCATGGTTGCCTATACATTTAAGTAAATTAGGCATGTGGTAAGTGGTAATAGTAACTTACTAAACTAGGGAAGCTTAAGAGTAAGAACATTGTTCGGCAATACATTGTCAGTATTGCTCATGTGCAAGATGAATAACCAAATTCTTCATTGCTCCCAATAGTCATAGTATACCGATTGGTTTATGAATTTTGGAGGAAGCTGAAATTGACTTATATAGTCATATGTTAATAAAATACACTTATTCAAGTGTCACCTATCTATGTCATGTTTTACATTGCCATTAGTATCTAAAAAAAACCTCTCGTTGATGCATTGGTAATCCACACACTGTTATATCGAAATCTACATGAAACATGAGGCTATGGATACCACTGCTCAAATGAACAATATTTGTAGGTATGTCAATGGGGCTTTTGCTGTAAAAGGGTTGATGAACAAATAATAGAAAACCACATCTTCCAGGAAATTAAAAAAATCAACTAGATGCATTTTTGGGATGCTAGTGCATGTCTGTGCCATTGAAATGTATCATTTCTTCTCCTGACTGACAGAGAGGCGAGAGCACACAAATTTGTACTTGAACATCAAATACGTAGCTACAGTGTTTGTATAAAGATCACACAATACATCATCATCAGTAATCATCTAAAATCTGCTAGAAAAGACTATCTTAGTAAGGATGCTAGAAAGCTCATAAAAAACCAGCAAATGCTCTCCGAAGTCACAAGGCAGTTCTTTATTTTTCGTTCTAGACATTTAAAAATCGGATGCCTGGGATTCTTGCCTGAACAAACAAACATACCCTAACAACATCATCAATGTTGGCATACACTATCAACTGTCTTAAAAAACTATAATACACATAGGAGTGGATGTATTAGAACTAATTTTTCCTAACATAGTGTATATTTGTCACTTTCTTCTTGTCCCAACCACTCCATGTTATGTCGTCTTGTGATTCGGTCACTTTACTCATCTCGTGCTCTATCTAGCAATCCACGAAGCCACCGAGGTCCCTACTTTTTTCGTTTACCTGGCATCCGAGCCTACGTGGTCTAAGGAGACCACTAATACTCACGGAAGATGGAGTTGAGATGACCATGATTATACGTGTGATGTGGGTGATACAAAAAAATCAGCAGTGTTACTAGCCATAGGTGGTGGAAGGTAGGAACCAGTAGGGAGAAGCGCTACTATGAGGCCCTAACACCGTGGGCATTTCATCAAACACACAGCGGGCAGTGAGCCACGCACTCACCGTGGGGGAGGGAATGCAGTTGTCCGCGCGCTCCTGAAGGCCTCGACGGTGGGAGTGCTCCTGAATGCACTCACCGGGAAGGAGGAGGGGCACGGCCGGCGTCGTGGATGATGAATGAGGGCATGGACGGCGTGGTGCTCTGGCTTGGGGCGATGGACGGCGTGGGGCGTGCTCTGACGTGGGGCAATGCTCCGGCGTGGGGCGGTGGATGGCATGGGGTGGTGCTCCGGCGTGGGGTGGTTATCCGGCGGCGCGGGGGGAGGGGTTGGCGCGGGCTTAAAATGAATTTGGATAATTTCAACCCACGCCTCTTTTATACCAGTATCTCATCACTGCTGGTTGTAAGTCGAAACCGATAGTGATGGGGGTACATCACTGCCGGGTAACTCCCCAAACCGACAGTGATGGTTGTACATCGCTGCCGGGTCATTCTCCAAACCGGCAGTGATATGGTTTAGCTGTTAGGTCTTAAGTATTATAACTTTTCGTTTTGTTTCAAACTCCTCCGACTGTCTCAACGGTCCCTTCAACCAAGCCCCCGAACCCGTGTTCGAGTCCCAGACAGCCCAAATTTGTTTGTTTTTTTATAAATTATTAATTTAATTAGGGAAATATCTCATCACTGCTGGTTTTGATTGTAAACCGACAGTGATGGGGTACATCACTGCCAGGGTCATTCCCCAAACCGATAGTGATGTGGTGTAGCAGTTTGGTGTTAAGTTAGGTGTTAAGTAGGATAACTTTTTGTTTTGTTTCGAACTCCTCCTAATGGCGCAGCGGTTAACACCCCTCAACTTAGCCCCCGAGACCCATGTTTGAGTCGCAGGCGGCCCAAATTTTTTTGTTCTATTTTATAATTTATTAAGCGGCCTCAAGGTCAAAATGAAAAAGTAAATAACCCTAAGCACACATCCTATACTAGCGCAGCGGTTAAGTCTCTGAACTCTGCATCCCGAGACCCGAGCTCGAACCCGAGGGCTGGCACAATTTTTTTTTAATTTTTTAAATATCACTGCTGGTTTTTAAAATAAACCGATAGTGATAACCAGTATCACTGTTGGTTTATTCTCATCAATGTCGGTTTTTTGAAACCGACCATGATGTTTATATGTATTAAAAATTTCTTTTATATACTGAATAAATAGAAGCATATGTATTCCTATGTCGAAATGGCTTGAAATTTTTTTGGCAAGCTTGTACACCCAAATTAAGACCCCACACAGGATTTTAGGTTTTTCTGATCAGTTTTTTTATTTATTATATTTTTCTGTGTGCCTGAATGAGACAAAAGAGGGTGAATTTCATCTTGGACCCAATAGATTTTGTCTTCCACCTCCACAAAGTAAGTCGGCGAGAAATGCATCTCAAGCCTAACGAGAGTTTCGGCTATGTCCCGCTGCAGCTGCTCTAGCGTGGACACATCAATGACCTTTTTTGAGATCGTGTTGAAGAACGAGCAAAGCTTTATGATTGGGGCGCGGACCTTTGGGGGGAGGATACCATGCAGGGCAATAGGAAGCAGCTGAGTCATAATGACATGACAGTCATGGGCCTTCATAGGGCCATAGTTGAACTTGAGTTCTCTCATGTTCACTAGCCTCTTCGGGTTCGCACAGTAGCCCGTCGGGACTTTGAGTTCATTGAAGAAAGTAATAGGCGCACGCTTTTCTTCCTTCTTCAATGTCCACGACGCAACTGGAAGTTCGAACTGGCCATTCTCTAGCTCCACAGGATGCAACTCCTTCCTGAGTCCCAAGTGTTGCATGTCTAGGCGTGTGGCTAGTGAATCCTTCGATGTCCCCCTGGTGTCCATCAAGGTGTTAAGAGTGTTAGCGCACACGTTTTTAGTGATGTGCATGGGATCAAGACAGTGGCATACACTCCGAAATGGCCAGTAAGGTAGTTTCCAAAAAACCGATTTTTTTCTTCCAAACGCTCCCATTAGGCGCTACTACTACATTGTCCCCCTTCCCAAGGACAACCTCCAGTTTGTTGAGTTCTCGAAGTATTGCAGGCCCGTCTCGATATTTTGGAGGTAAGCATTTCTCAATAGTACCGTTGAAATATTTTTTTGTTCCTGCGGTAAGGGTGACCCTTAGGTAGGAACCTACGGTGTCCCTGTAAGGAAAATGGTCCCTTGGCCCATTTACTTTAGATTTTGGTGTTTGATGACTAACACAACCAAATTGGACTAATGAATTTGCAAGTGTTTGTTTTGTAGTTCAATAGGAAGCAAGACGTAACTTGGACGAAGGCGACGTGATGATCCGATGATCAACACCTCAAGCAAGACATTAGGAGCACAAGAGAAGACCCAAGGGATCAAGCAAAGTCCAAGCATGAAGATTGGAACCAAGCCGTACGCAAGATCGCGAAGAAACGAGCTCGCAGAGGCGACCAGACACTAGACCAGACGCTGGACCGGCTCTGTAGTTGGGACGACCGGACGCGGGCAGCGAAACCGACCGAACGCAGGGAAGCAGCGTCCGATCGAGTATAGAGAGGTTCCAGAGCGGCAAATCTGCGATCGGACGCTGGCCAGCGTCCGACCAGCACATTGCCGGCTCAACGGTCAGGACGACCGGATGCGTCCGGTCAGGACGATTCAGCGTCCGGTCAGTAGCAGAATTGCGGGAGTTCGACCCCAACGGCTACTTTCTTAGTGGGGCTTATAAATACAACCCTCAACCGGCCATTTGAGTATAGTGGAGCTGAGAAAACATACCAAGGGTGTTGATACACCATTTTAGTGATCTCCACTTGCATAGAGCTTAGTGATTCATTAGGTGATTAGCATAGGTGCTTTGCGAAGTGCTTAGGTTGATTAGACCACCGCTCATGCGCTTGCTCTAGGTTTAGGCCTAGTGTTTAGTGAGGTTTGCATGCCTCTTACCACTCGGTGCTTGCGAGCACCATTGTTGTACATCGGAGGGGCTTGAAGTCTTGCAAGATCACACCAACCGCGTTTATGGTGTGGCCGCCACCGTGTACCGGAGGGAACAAGGCACGCGGCAGTTTCGGCCGGAAGCTTGATAGTGAAGACGGCGGGGAGCATCCAGGAGAGGCTTGCCAGGAAGGCACGTCGGAGACCCACTTGCGTGTGGGGAAGGCCCTGAGGCTATCCACTGAAGTTACCCGATCGGGAGCTTGGCCCTTGCAAGGGATTCCTTGCGAGGGGCTCCAACAAGGACTAGGGGGAAAGCTTGCGTGCTTCTCGATACCTCGGTAAAAATACCAGGAGTCATCGACGGGAGTTTGCATATCTCTACCTTGCTCTTTAGCTTCCGCATTTACATTGATTACTTTACTACGTTTGTGGTAGAGATAGCAACACACTAGCAAAACCATAGTTGCACATCTAGATAGTTTATCTATTGCATAGGTTTTGCTAGGGTTAGAAAAAGAGGCCAGAGTTTTGGTGTTAGAATTTTAAGTTGCCTAATTCATCCCCCCCTCTTAGGCGTCACTGGTCCCTTCAATTGGTATCAGAGACGGTTGGCTCATTTTGGACCTTCGGCTTAACCGCCGTTGAGTCGACGCTATTTAGAGTGGTTGGGATGGATACCGCTAGGCCTCCGCACTTTGACGGCACTAACTTCCCATACTATAAAGCTAGAATGGCTTACCACCTTGAGGCGGTTGATTTGGGTGTATGGAGAGTCACTTGTGATGGGATGAAACTCATTAAGAATCCTGAAAAACCCACAAAGAGTGATGAAAAAGAAATGCACTTCAATGCTAGAGCTAAAAATTGCTTGTTTGAATCACTTAGTATGGATGTTTTTAACCAAGTATTCACTTTAAATACGGCACATGAAATTTCGTTAAAACTCCAAGAGCTCCATGATGGCACAAGCAATATCCGTGAGCAAAAACATTGTCTAGCAAAGCAAAACTATGATTCCTTTACTATGAATGATGATGAGCTTGTTCGTGATATGTATTCTCATTTGAATCTAATTATCAATGAGCTCCATTCTATAGGATTATTAAAGCTAGATGATGCGGACATCATGAGGAAGATCATCTCTATGCTACCACAAAAAGAAATATGCAAGCATCATCACCATCCTTCACAACATGGAGGACTTGAGCAACATGACCCCGGGCATAGCCATTGGCAAGTTAGTGGCATATGAAATGTCACAGTAAGATGGGTCAAGAAGAAGCTTCTTCATCAAGCAAAGGCAAAGCTCTCGCTTGTAGCGGAGAAAAAGAAGATGAAGGGCAAGCAAGTTGAGACAAGCTCAAGCTCAAGTTCCTCAAGTGAAGATGAAGAAGAAGATGAGGACGATGATGATGATGATGAAGATTCAAGTGATGATCAATCTTCCTCCTCCACCTCCGATCTTGATGAAGAATCAATCAAAGTGATCAACAAGGTGGAGAAGATGATCCAAAGGCTCAATGTCAAGGGTGTACCCATCCAAATTCAAGATTTCATTTTCACAAATCAAAGAAAGGAGCAAAGAAAGAGAGGATGCTATGGATGCGGCGAGTTGGGGCACTTTGTCAAAGTTTGTCCAAACAAGCCCACACCCAAGACAAAGAAGAAGGCATGCAAGAAGCAAGCCCTCACATCAATAAGATCATGGGATGATTCTTCAAGTGAAGAAGAACCCATCACAAGAGGCGAGGCCGCAAGCACTCATCATCAAGCTCTTCTCGTGTGTGCCTTATGGCACGAGGTAACGAAAGCTCTTCCTCTAGTGAGAGTGATAGTGATGATGATATGCCTTCTTATCATGAACTTGTGCAAGAAAATCTTAATTATGCTAAAGCTTGCACTAGTCAACATAAGAAGCTCAAAAGTTTAAAAGAAAAGCTAGATAGTTCACAAAAAGCATACAAAACCTTGCTTGAACAATATGAGAACTTTGCTAATCTCAATGTTGAACTATCTACTAAAATTGAGAAACTCGAGACTAGTGCAACAACAAATGCATGCACAATCTATGATGAGCAACTCTTAAAGAAAAATGAAAAATTAAAAGAAAAGTTAGCTAGCTCACAAGAAGCATATAATAGTTTGCTTGCTAAAATGGAAACCATGTGCAAACATTGTGATGAGCTAACTAATAAAGTTGCTAATCTTGAAGCCGTTAGCACAACCCCCATCAAGGCATCTAAAAAGAAAAGTTCTATCTTTAACATGTCTAAAAAGGATGCCTCTACTTCTTGTAATGATTTATGTTTAGACTCACCTTTGTGCAACCAAGTTTGTGTTGAGAAAGTTGTTGTAGATACATGCACACAAGAGGTTGCAAAGGAGAATGAGCAACTCGAAGCAAGAAGTAGCTCGCCTCACCAAGGACTTGACTCAAGTAAAAGGCAAGGCCAAGCAAACCCAACTTCATCAAGATAACACCATCAAGGGAGTGAAGAAGCTTGATGAAGGACAAACAGTGGTTTGTTACGTGTGCCACAAGGAAGGTCACAAGTCCTATGAGTGCAAGGTGCAGAATGGGGGAGGAGCAAAGAAGAAGCAGAAAAAGCAAACAAGCAAGATCTCCAACACCTACACCAACAAGGTGGACAAGAAGGCCTCCACACCTTATCTCTTGAAGAAGAAGAAAAATGACAAGGTGGTGGCCATCAAGGTGAACAAGCAAGCCAACAATGGGGTCAAACACTTTTGGGTGCCAAAGGAAATCATTTCAAACATGAAGAGCACCAAGAAGGTTTGGATCCCGAGAGGGAAGTGTGAAGTCCAACAGACCTCCGGGAATTTGGAGACTTGGCAAAGTGTGGGTGCATTTCATGGGGTGCATCATAATGGACAAAATCATTGCCAAGTGGGTTAGTGAATACTATGGACCCAAATTCCGCTTCCCATGTTAGGTAACTAGATGTTATTACTTTTTAATTGGTACATCTTGTAATTAGATTTCCCTACAATTGGTATCTTTAAGCATCTAGTTACTCTTCATGCCTAGGTTTGCATTTGCATGCTTATATCTTTTGTCATGCATACACTAGGTATTTCATATGGTAGGCTTGCTCAGTTACATTCTTATTCCTTGGAGCAATCCTACATGGTTTAAAATTGTTTAGGAGCACGGCACATAGCTTGTCTTACTATTGTTCATCTAATATGTGCCAAAGTCCAAATTATAGATAATCTCTCCCGGATATCTTTTTGAAAATGATTCTCACATTCATGAGATGTCATCTTTCAAGTGGTATTTTTTATTCTAAAATCAATGTGCATGATTTCTACAAAGTTTCTACATTTGTGTGCACATATTTAGGGGGAGTAATTCTACAACTTGGATACTTTGAGACTAAAACTCTTTCAAATGGTATCAATTTTTCAAACCTATCACATGTGTAGTAGTCTCATTGTAAGGAAATTGGAGTCCCCGGAGTTAAGCATCATTCTTCAATTGGCATAATCATGTTGATTTCATTTCATATTTATATGCTTTCTCCATACATTATATAGATTAAACTCTCTTGTGCAATAAATTGCTAATTATACATATGCTTTGCTTTCTACCATATGTATGCATATATTTAGGGGGAGCTTAGTCTATATAATGTGAGAGTCAAATTTTGTGATCCATTTCACTCTATACACAAAGGATCACGAAATTTGACCCTCCCTTGTGCTACTAATGTCTTCCTTTTCGGTGTTTGATGCCAAAGGGGGAGAATTTGAAGGACCAAAGGCAAGCATCAAGTTGATGTCTACAAGTGGTAATGGTCCGAGAAAGGGAGGAAAGTGGATTATGGATTAGTCTAAGTAATGATAAAATTTATAGGAATCCATAATGCCACATGGGGATTTTTGCAAGGGCAATGTCTACAAGTGGTAATGGTCCGAGAAAGGGAGGAAAGTGGATTATGGATTAGTCTAAGTAATTGGTAAAATTTGTAGGAATCCATAATGCCACATGGGGATTTTTGCAAGGGCAAGATAACCTTTCATTTAGTTTTAATTGGTATCTTACAATTGATTTCAATTGGTATCCCTAAATATCATATATGATTTCAATTGGTATCTTTAAGTATCAAATAAACTTGCCCTTTGCATTGCATCCTAGCAAGTAGGTAGTTTTTAACTTCCAAATTCTTTTTATTTGCTTGCTTTGGTCGTGTTGGCATCAATCACCAAAAAGAGGGAGATTGTAAGGAAAATGGACCCTTGGCCCATTTACTTTGGATTTTGGTGTTTGATGACTAACACAACCAAATTGGACTAATCAATTTGCAAGTGTTTGTTTTGTAGTTCAATAGGATGCAAGACGTAACTTGGACGAAGGCGATGTGATGATCCGATGATCAACACCTCAAGCAAGACCTTAGGAGCATAAGAGAAGACCCAAGGGATCAAGCAAAGTCCAAGCATGAAGATTGGAACCAAGCCGTATGCAAGATCGCGAAGAAACTGAGCTCGCAGAGGCGACCGGTTGCTGGACCGGCTCTGCAGTTGGGACGACCGGACGCGGGCGGTAAAACCGACCGGACGCAGGGAAGCAGCGTCCGATCGAGTACAGAGAGGTTCCAGAGCAGCAAATCTACGACCGGACATGTCCGGTGGCAGGCGACCGGACGCTGGCCAGTGTCCGATCAGCACATTGCCGGCTCAACGGTCGGGACGACCGGACGCGTCCGGTCAGGACAATTCAGCGTCCGGTCAGTAGCAGAATTGCAGGAGTTCGACCCCAACGACTACTTTCTAAGTGGGGCTTATAAATACAACCCCCAACCGGCCATTTGAGTATAGTGGAGCTGAGAAAACATACCAAGGGTGTTGATACACCATTTTAGTGATCTCCACTTGCATAGAGCTTAGTGATTCATTAGGTGATTAGCGTAGGTGCTTTGTGAAGTGCTTAGGTTGAATTAGACCACCGCTGCATGCGCTTGCTCTAGGTTTAGGCCTAGTGTTTAGTGAGGTTTGCATACCTCTTACCACTCGGTGCTTGCGAGCTCCATTGTTGTACATCGGAGGGGCTTGAAGTCTTGGGAGATCACACCAACCGCGTTTGTGGTGTGGCCGCCACCGTGTACCGGAGGGAACAAGGCACGCTGGCATTTCGGCCGGAAGCTTGATAGTGAAGACGGTGGGGAGCATCCAGGAGAGGCTTGCCAGAAGGCACGTCGGAGACCCACTTGCGTGTGGGGAAGGCCTGAGGCTATCCACGGAGTTACCCGATCGGGAGCTTGGTCCCTTGCGAGGGATTCCTTGCGAGGGGCTCCAACAAGGACTAGGGGGAAGCTTGCGCGCTTCTCGATACCTTAGGTAAAAATACCAGGAGTCATCGATGGGAGTTTGCATATCTCTACCTTGCTCTTTAGCTTCTGCATTTACATTGATTACTTTACTAAGTTTGCGGTAGAGATAGCAACACACTAGCAAAACCATAGTTGCACATCTAGATAGTTTATCGATTGCATTGGTTTTGCTAGGGTTAGAAAAAGAGGCTAGAGTTTTGGTGTTAGAATATTGAAGTTGCCTAATTCATCCCCCCCCCTCTTATGCGTTACGGTCGCTTTAGTCCCATATAAACTATCTTTGAGTTATTTGACAGATTTACCACATCAGTGTCGTCCAAGCACTCGACACATCCAGTATAGCCTTTTGTCTTCTCTCCGGACAACGAACCTCGACCTGGCAGGTCAGTGATTGTAGCGATAAGTTCTCCCTTGATCATGCCATGTTCCTTTTTGTACTCATCCCAAACATCCGGCACACCATTTTCAAACATCTCCACTAGTTCATCGATCACTAGTTCCAGAAACACATCGATGTCATTCTCAGGTTGTCATGGCCCTTGGATCAGTAGTGGCATCTGGATGTACGACCTCTTCATACAGACCTAAGGTGGAAGGTTGTATATACAGAGCATCACTGGCTAGGTGCTATGATTGCTTCTAACCTAGTCGAAAGGATTCATCTCATCTGTGCTCAAAGCAAACCAAAGGTGCCTTACCTCTCCACCTATGCCCTTATAGAACATAGTATTGATAGTCCTCCAGTCATGCCCATCAGGCGGGGTGCCTCATCATTGTATCTTTCTTATGCTCTTCGCCATGCCAGCGCAACAGCTTGGCTGACTTTGCACATGCAAACAGCCTATGCACCCGGGGAGTTATAGGGAAATAACAAACGACCTTTATGGGACCTCCGCTTGTCTTGGTACCCTCATCTGACGGTCCTTCCTTGTACCGTGGAGCTTCACACTTGGGGCGCATGTCCAAGTCTTTGTATTTTTCTCCACGGTACAATATGCAATCATTGGAACACGCGTAGATTTTTTCAACCTCGAGGCCGATGGGGCAGATTATTTTCTTGGCCAAGTATGTCTTTTCTGGCAACTCATTTTTTTCTGGGAACTTTTTCCATATTATACCTAACAACTGATCAAAGCCTTTATCACTCAATCTATTTGTCGTTTTGAACTCTAACAACATGATGTCGGCTTCTAGTTTGCTCATTGGACAATTCCTAAACAATGGTGTTTTGCCATCTTGTCTCATTTTCTCTAGCTTTCTCAGCTGTCTTTCACTAAGACATCCGGTCTCTACATTATGTAGCAGCTGAGAATTGCCATCGTTATCCTTGGTGTCGTCAGCTAGCGTGTTCCTAAACACATTATTAACTGTGGCTATAGGTTCTGTATTGACACTGGGTTCCTTGTCAGCATCATGGATGGCTACGCCAGGCATGTCCACATCGTCATCGTTTTCCTGCAGATCATTCACACCAACCTCACCATGCATAGTCCATATCATATAGTTTGGCATGAACCCCCTGGTAATTAAGTGCGATCGTATAGACTCAATTTGATGAAAGTTCCTATGATTCTTGCAATCTTTGCATGGGCAGAAGACAAGGTTCCCATTCCTAGCATGGGCTTTGGCATCAGTGATAAACTGGGTAACGCCATGCATGTACCGCTTGTTCGTTCGGGACAGATGCATCCACTCTCGATCCATCTCTGCACAAAAAAATACTGAGACAATAATTACAAAGAATTAATAAGAAATCAAGCTTCATGAACAACAATTGTAGCTCGAAAGTACCATTTTTAGAAAACATTATTGTACACTAATTATTGGAAAATTGAAATTGGTAGCCCCGCCCTGGAAATTGAAAATCGTAGTAAAAAACAATTATTACGCAATAATGAAGAACATCTATTCTACTCTACTTCTAAGAACTAATTATAGCATCACATACTAACAATGATGATCTTGACCACCATGGAATAATTAGCTAGGAATTTAAATGTGTTCATGGACACCAACAGTTTGGATGATGGATTCACCACAATTTGAGCCTTGCACAAATGTCCAATTGGAAAAGTGCTCTCTAGAATGGAGAAAGAACTAGAATGAAAATCAAGCAATGTAGCCATCAAAACGAAGCTAATTAAGTAACAAAATCAAATGAGTGGATGTTTGTTACTAACCTTAAAGCAAAAAGATCAAGCCATTCTTCAAAATCCAAGCATTAGCTTCAAGGTGAAGAGCAGCCACAACAATGGAGGGAAGGGTCCAAACGCACGCCTCTGTTCTCAGGTTGGAAGAGAGGAGAAATGAGAGGATGGCTGCAGCCTTTTTGTGTTGTAGGCTTATCACCGTCGGCTCTTGGCATGAACCGACAATGATAGAGCCCAATCACTGTCGGCTCTTGGCTTAAATCGGCAGTGATGAGTGGCCACCAAAACACTGCTGGTTCAAGCCACAAACCAGCAGTGATGTGGTCCTTCACTACCGGTTTTAGCCCAGCCCCAATCATTTTTTCATTTTCAAACTCATAACCGGCAGTGAAGGTACATCACTGCCGGTTCTCACAAATTCGGCAGTGATGATGCCGGCAGTGATGTGCAAATCTGGCGTAGTGTGGTGCGACGCAATTCACAAGAATCTTGTCCCAGGCCCACTCAACAGCAAGGCTCCTTGTGAGTTGGTTCATCCCTCCTGTGATGCCATTTCATCATTGAAGAATAATATTTGGAGTAAGGACATCATCAACTATTTGTCTTGGAATAAAATTCTTTTGTATTGTTATAATGTTTTTGTTTGGTTATATATGAGGTTAAATCAGTAGAATCTTCCTTCCTTAGGAGATATGACATCTTTTGCACATATATTGAGTAAAAAATTTGTAATTTCAAGAGTCTCTTTATATTGTTCATATGTATATGAATAGAGATAGAGATCTTGGTACAAAAATGCTCTCCAACAGCTTTTTTTAATTACATTTCCAAATATTAACATTCTTTGTTCTTAATTGCTCACTTGCACTACGGTGCATGTTCGCAAAAAACATAATTGCTTGTCTCACTAGGTAAAAATGAAGGCTATTGCTGGCTCTCCAGAGTACACAAAAGATATAGACAAATGGTTGGAGTTTGATAAAATATAGAGAGGAATTTTTATTTAAAACAATGGCCATTCAAATAATTAAAGTTCCCTAATGCTACTTTACAGGCGCGCACGATTTGGTGCTACCGCCCGCACACCCCATCCCCACTCTCCCACACACGGCACACCTCTCCTCTCTCTCTCTCTGTGTCTATCTATCTATCTCTCCGGTGAGCACCTCCCCGTGCCCGCGCCCACGCCCCACCTCCTCCCAGCACGTGGGCATGGCGAATGCAACCGCGACGATGGTGGATCTGCGCCAGGTAGGCCTCGTCCTCTCTCCTCCTCCTCCTGAATCTGCTTTCTAGGGTTCTGGTGAGCCACGATGACCCGTGTTCCCCAACTCCAGCGGTTATAGAAGGGGCCAACTAGGGGGAGGGAAGGCTAGCAAGGCGGCGGAGATGGCCGACGAGTGGTTTAGGGGAGTTGGCGGCGGCCTGGTCAAGTGGGTGGGGTGGGGGAGCTCTGGCCATGGTTGTGGCTGCGGCCATGGCGGCAGCGGGGCTGGGGGAGGGGAATAAGGTGACGCCGCTCTCCGCAAAACCCTAGCTCATCGCGGCGGGGCGGTGCTGGCGGTGGGGGTGAGGGCGCCGGAGTCAGGAAAGAAGAGCTGTTGTGTTTTTTGCGACCAAATACTGCTGTGCAAGAGGTGTGCGCGCCAAACCTCCAAATCCTACACCCACATGCTCTAGCAATGCCCATTAAAGTTTTAGCGAGTTAGACTAAAAATTACTTTAAAAGATGCTCCAAGAAATGGGTACCTCTTAATGGCATCTCCAAGAGTATCCAAAAGAGTCTCCCAATCTAGAAATTTTAGCTAGATTGAGAAAACTCATATCCAGCAACTCTCAAACCCACCTCTCAATCTTTTGGCACTTTGAAAAAACCACCCCCACACGCTTAAAGTTATGCACACGTATATGGTCACCCCAATCTATGGTGGAAGGACGTGGGGAAGAAAAAAAAGTGGGACAGGTTTCTGATGCAAATGTACAAGAGAGAAATAAAGTATAAATATGGTTAGTGTGATTTAAAAATAGTTTAGGATTGCTGATATAAAATTACCTTCTATCTTTTAGGCAAGATTTTAAAAACTATTGGAGCTTTAGCTTTTTTTTATCTTCTAGTAAATTTTGTAAAGGTTGTCTTCCAATATATTTTGCAAAGGTTGGAAAAACTGTTTTTTAGTATTTTTTAGATACTCGTAGAGGTGCTCTAACCAAAATGGAAATGGGTACCTTTGGCAGTGCTGTAAAGAACAGCCCCTGGAATGGCAAGGCAGCCTACCAAGGAGGAGATGTGCACGATGCTTCCAACGCCGGCGATGGAGGTGTTGCGGAGGAGCGGGTGCGCGAGCTGGCTGAGGTAGAAGCACGACTCTAGGTTGGTCGCCATGATCCGCGAGTAGTCATCATCTGCCATGCACTCCGTCGCTGGCATGACGATCACTTGCATCGCGTTGTTCACCTGCATGCCGATTGATCCTGTGTCAGTTCAATGACATCAGGCTTGTGATTCGTGGGCAACTCAAATCATATCTGAGCTTACAGGGATGTCGAGCTTGTCGGCAAAGACGTCCTTGACGGTGTCCATGAGGGCCTCCCTCTCGGCGTGCACGGAGACGTCGCAGACGGAGACGGTGACCTGGATGCCCTTCTCCTCCGCCCACCGCCGGCGGCACTCCTCCAGCTCCATGGCGTTGCGGGAGCACGTATGGACATGAGCTCCAAGCCCTACCATCTCCTACACGATGGCGTGCCCGATTCCCTTGCTCCCGGTGATCAGCACGGTCCACTAGTAGAGAAACGACCTTTGACCCCGCTCAAAATTTGGCTTTAGTCCTGGTATTTTTCGCGCCCAGGACTAGAGAGACCTTTAGTCCCGGTTTGTAGCTCTAACCAGGACTAAAGGCCCCTGCCCAACGGCTACTGCGGTAGGCTTTTGCTACAGGGGACCTTTAGTCCTGGTTGGAGCTACCAACCGGGACTAAAGATTAACTTTTACTCCCGATTGGTCCCTCCAACCGGGAGTAAAAGTCTACTCCCGACTGGAGGCTCCATCCGGGACTAGAAAGGGACCTTTAGTCCCAGTTTCTGTCTCTAACCAGGACTATAGGTCCCCTCCTATATAGCCCTTCTTCCTCCCTAAGCCCGAGCCACTTCGAGCTCAGTGTTCTTGCTTCATCGCCGGCCTCTCTTCTTCGTCATCGCCGGTAATCACAAGATTTCTTCGATTCCTCCATTGATTCTTCGGTTCTAAAGGTTATCAACTTTATACTCTCATGTTTCGTCAGTAGCATATCTCATTTTGTGGACTAGATATATGTGGTTTTTTATGGTGGATTTTTCTATTTGTAAGCCATTTAAGCTCGAAATCACTTTAAAGTTTGCATATTTGGATGAAGGAAGGTTAAAGTAGTTATTCAAAACTAGTATTCAGCTTTTATTTCTAGCATGCATAGCACACTTCATGGTTTAGAGATATAGAGAATTTTAGAGTTTTTTAATTTTATTTGTTTATAAAATGAGAAATTTATATTATATTAAAAATGAGTATAGAGAGTAGATGTCAACTGCTTTTGGGTCCTCGACCTCTCATCGGGTTCCAAAGCGACTTGAGGCCAGACCTCCCTCTCATTGCATGCGGCAAGTGTGAGGAGAAGATTGTGATGGAGTACCGGGTGAGGAAGGAGTGTCCCAATAAGGGCCGTATCTTCTACAAGTGTTCGGATTGCAATGTGAGTTATTTTGTCGCATTTGATGATTATGGTTAATTTATACTTATTTTCATGATGATTGTGATTAAAGTTCTAATTTTTGTTTTAATTTCAGTGGGATGGCACTGGATGTTCAGGCTGGTACTGGGAGAAAGAGTATGTTGAACACGTGCAAAACTCTCTTGCACAGGCAGCTATGGCGGCTGATGAGGCAGTGATCCTGCGGAAGAAGCCCATAGATGTTGAACAAACACATGATCTGTCTGTTTTAGTTAGGATTGGTCACGAAATCCTTATGCTGCTGAAGTGCATTTTAGCTTTAGTTTTTTTAGTGGTAGTTGGGATTGTCTACATTGTAGCGAGACTTTCATAAATTAATACCTTGTGTGGTGGCATGCATGTCATATAATTTACTAATTATGTTCTAGGTTTTAATATGGTATGTATGTCATGTAATGCAAATGAGCCGGCATTGGATGTACAATGTTGATCGCCGCTCCCAAGAGTTTATTGAGGGCGTGCATTCTTTCTTACGTGTGGCCGAGGCAAACAAACGTGATGGTTTCATGTGCTGCCCATGTGCCATATGTAAGAATTTGAAGGAATATGATAGCTCAAGGAGTCTTCATTCACACTTGTTGAAGTCCGGTTTCATGCCAAACTATATTTGTTGGACGAAGCACGGAGAAACCGGGGTTGTAATGGAAGAAGGTGAAGAACAATGGGACAATGATGACATTATTGCTGAATATGGTGCCTTCAATGATACTGCAATGGGGGAAGCTGAAGAAGAGGTAGTGGCAGAAGATGAGCCCGCTGATGATCTTGGTCAGGCCATTCATGACGCACAAAGAGAATGCGAAAGTGAAAAGGAGAAGATCAAGTTCGAGCGCATGCTAGAGGATCACAAGAAATTGCTATACCCAACTTGTGATGCGGGACAGAAAAAGTTGGGTACCACACTGGAATTGCAGCAATGGAAGGCAAAGAATGATGTATATGGCAAGGGATTTGGGGAGTTACTGAAAATCCAAAAGAAGATGCTTCCGAAGGATAACGAATTGCCCGTCACTACGTAAGAAGCACAACAGGTAGTCTGCCCTTTGGGATTAGAAATCCAGAAGATACATGCATGTCCTAATGACTGCATCCTCTACCATGGCGAGGAGTACAAGAAGTTAGATGCATGCCTGGTATGTCATGCATCGTGGTATAAGATCAGGCGAGATGACCCTGGTGATGTTGAGGGCGAACGTCCCACGAAGAAAATCCCTACCAAGATTATGTGGTATGCTCCTATAATACCACGCTTGAAATGTCTGTTCAGAAACAAAGACCATACAAAGTTATTGCGATGGCACAAAGAAGACCGTAAGGTAGACAATATGTTGAGACACCCTGCTGATGGGTCCCAGTGGAGAGCAATCGATAGAGAATTCCCAGAGTTTGCAAATGACGTAAGAAACTTAAGGTTTGCTTTAAGTACGGATGGTATGAATCCTTTCGGGGAGCAGAGCAGTAGTCATAGCACTTGTCCTATTACTCTATGTATCTACAACCTTCCTCCCTGGTCATAGCACTTGGACCTGCGAGCATTGTTGTTCGTAACAATCATTGATTGGCCTACTCTAAGTAATCTTTTAGGACAATCAAACAAGGGATATAATGCATACACGCACTGTTTCGATGACATTAAAGGTATATTCTTGAAAAAATGTCAAAAGGTCGTGTACCTTGGCCATCGTCGATTTCTTCCTGCGAATCACCCCCTAAGAAAGAAAGGCAAGCATTTTAAAGGTAAGGCAGACCACCAGACCAAGCCGGGCAACCGAACTGGTGAGGATGTACTCAATATGGTCAAGGATGTGAAAGTAGTATTTGGAAAGGCACATGGTAGCGAACCTGTTCCGAACGACGTCGACGATCACGCACCCATGTGGAAGAAGAAGTCCATATTTTGGGAGCTACCCTATTGGCAAGTCCTAGAGGTCCGTAGCGCGATCGACGTGATGCACCTGACGAAGAATCTTTGTGTGAACCTGCTAGGCTTCATGGGTGTGTATGGGAAGCCTAAGGACACACTTGAAGCACGACAGGACCTGCGATGTTTGAAAGAACGAGACAACCTACATCCAGAGAAGACAGATGATGGACGCCATTACTTAAGTCCTGCCAGCTACACTCTTAGCAAAGAAGAGAAGGAAAGCATGTTTGAATGCCTAGCAAGCATCAAGGTACCATCTGGATTCTCCTTGAATATAAAGGGTATAATAAATGTGCCAGAGAAGAAATTCTTAAACTTAAAGTGCCATGACTGCCACATGCTCATGACGCAATTGCTTCCAGTTGCATTAAGAGGAATTCTACCTCCAAATGTACGTCTAGCCACCGTGAAGCTATGTGCATTCCTCAATGCAATTTCTCAGAAGGCAATCGATCCAATGGATCTAGCTAAACTATAGAATGATGTGGTTCAATGTCTTGTCAGCTTTGAGTTGGTGTTCCCTCCTTCCTTCTTTAATATCATGACACACCTCCTAGTTCATCTGGTCAAGGAGATTAGCATTCTCGGTCCTGTGTTCCTACACAACATGTTCCCCTTTGAGAGGTTCATGGGAGTCCTAAAGAAATATGTTCACAACCGTGCGCGGCCAGAAGGAAGCATCGCCAAGGGCTATGGAACAGAGGAGGTCATTGCGTTTTGTGTTGACTTTATTCCCAACCTTGACCCGATTGGTGTTCTTGAATCGTGACACGAGGGGAGACTAAGTGGAAATGGGACACTAGGAAAGAAAACATATATTGGTATGCAGGACAATTATTTTAATAAAGCACACTACACAGTTCTACAAAACTCCTCCTTGGCAGATCCGTATATCGAGACACATAAAAGAGTTGCTCTGATCTGAGTTTCTAGGGAAGTCTGAAGCTTGGATTACGCGTCAGCACATGGAAACTTTCAGCGACTAGTTGCAAAAACAATGTCAGGGTGATGAGAGTATTGATGAGCAACTATATTTGTTGGCTAGGCAACCATCGTGGCATATCCTCACATATAAAGGGTATGAGATAAATGGGAATACATTTTACATAGTAGCCCAAGATAAAAAGGAGCACCAACCAAAACAGTGGTGTCCGCATAGATGCCATCGACCCTAATGGAAATAAGCAAACATATTATGGCCGCATAGAGGAGATATGGGAACTAAACTATGCACCTACTTTTAAGGTACCTTTGTTCAAGTGCTAATGGGTAAAGGCGACTGGAGGCGGGGTAGCAGTTGACAACCAGTATGGAATGACAACCGTGGACCTCAACAATATTGGGTACAAAGACAAACTGTTCGTCCTTGCCAAGGATGTGAATCAGGTGTTATATGTCAAGGACATGTCTACAAAACCGAAGAGAGGGAAAAACAACAACGACCCAATCAATGAGCCAAAGCGCCACAGTTCTTTTAGGGAAAAGAAACATCGTCAGAATTGAAGACAAATCAGACATATCAGAAGATTATGAAAAGGATGACCGAATTCCACCCTTCATAGTGAACAAAGACCCAAGCATCCAGCTAAATAATGAGGACACTCCATGGTTACGGCGCGATCATAACCAAGGGATATACGTTAAGAAGAAATTCACTACTGTGCCCGCTTGATATATATATAGTGATGTATTAGACCTATTATGTAATAATTGTGACTTCAGATTTTTTTGTCGGTGTTTTCATATTTTCTACGGTTTAAATGAATTTTCTGCTTGACGGTGGATTTCCCGTGGAGAATGTGTGATGAAAAACCAAATGATCAACGTTAATAAGATGTGAAAACCTATTTTCTATCATAAAGTAATAGTTTTAATGATTTTAATCAAGTAGTATATTTTTGCATGGTGCAAATTGTAATTATTATTTTGCACTATGTTAAATATTTATACAGTAAAACAAAAGAGTTTAGGTTACAAATTTTTGTTGTGTATAATAATGCAAAACCAAGTCCAGGAATATTTATTATAATTTTTTGGATGATATTTTATTTATTAGGCAATTAATAACTCTCTTCATATTTATATAAAAGAAATAAATAAAAAAGGGAAAAACTTCTAAAACTGGCAGAAAGCCAACTGCAGCCCACCTTTACTCCGGTCGATCAACCACCGGGACTAATGGTGGGCTACGTTTTCGCGGCCCGCCAAAAAAATAACTTTACTCCTAGGTCATGGCTGCACCTGGGACTAAAGGTCAGACCTTTAGTCCGGGTTCTTACCATCACCCGAGACTAAAGGTTCTTTAGTCCCGGGCCGTGGCTTCACTTTACCATCACCCGGGACTAAAGGTTCTTTAGTCCCGGGCCGTGGCTTCACCCGGGACTAAAGATCCACCAAATATATATCGCCTCGTCTTCTCCCCATCCATCGTCTTCATTCTTTCGCCCGAGAGCCACCGCGCCGCCGCCGCTCCCCATAGCCTCCAGCCGCCTCCACGCGCCTCTCCCGTCTCTCGCCATCTCCGCCAGCGGCCCAGCTCGCGCCTCTCCCATTCGTGCGCAGCGCCTAGACCCAGATCCGCCGCCATCATCCTCGCCCTCACCTAGATCTGATTTGGTTCCACCGTGGCCTCATCGCCATCATTGATCCTCGTCCTCGTTGTCGCCAGCTTTGTCCCCGGCTCCACGCGCTCGCACACCTCGCCGTGCGCTCGTCGTCCCCTTCAGCGGAGCGCTCATCGTCGTCCCCTTTGTCAGAGCGCTCGTTGTCATACCCGTCGCATCCTCGTTGTCGAGAGATCACCTCTGGCCATCCTCGTCGTCCTCCACGCTCATCGTCCTCGTTAGCGCGCTCATCCTCGTCGTCGACTTGATTAAAACCCTTTGTCAGCGCGCTCATCCTCGTCGTCGAGAGATCACCTCCAGCCATTGTGCTTGTGTTGCTCGCCATGCTATATGTGAGCAATAGTGTGTGTATATTTATTTGTAGATTTTATTTGTGTATGAGTGTGTGCTCGGACCGACAGCCATGGAGAGGGAGCAGGGGAACGGGGCGGCCATGGAGCAGCTCGGCGGCCATGCTGCCGCCGTGCCTGGCTAAAGGAGGAGAACAGCAAGGGAGATCACCTCTGGCCATCGTGCTTGTGTTGCTCGCCGTGCTATATGTGAGCAACAGTGTGTGTATATTTATTTGTAGATTTTATTTGTGTATGAGTGTGTGCTCGGACCTGACGGCCATGGAGAGGGAGCAGGGGAACGGGGCGGCCATGGAGCAGCTCGGTGGCCATGCTGCCGCCGTGCCTGGCTGAAGGAGGAGAACAGCAAGGGAGAAAGAGAGAATGCAGAGGAAGGGAGAGACAGCGGCGTCCTATTTCAAGCCTTCAGCACATGCACACGCCTGAGGCAAGTGGGGGCTCAGCTTGAGCATGATGGCCATGTTCAAATGCTTGAGGCTAGCTCAAAAATACATGAAAATCCGTACTAGTTTAACTTGCGGACGCCGGCCCCCAGATCCGAGACGTTCGATGGCGTCTGTGACATTGTAGTAGCAGGGCACGTAGTTCTTGTACTCGGGCGGGCATACCTCCGCCTCCTTGGCGCGGACTAGATTAGAAAATTGTAGAAAATCCGTACTAGTTGAACTTGCGGGACCATGTTCATCTCGGCTAGCATGTTCTCTGCCGAGCGGTAACGGACGTCAAGGAAGGAGCTTTGATTCTACGAGGGAGAGCGGCAACGGTCATGGAAGACCATGTTCCCTTCCTCGTAGAATCGGAGCTCCTCCGTGGCCAAGTACAGTGTCGTCTGGTGGAGAAATGCCCGCCGAGATGATCATGTAAGCAAGGTCAACTAGTACGGAAGCTTACTTGATCTTAGAAGATGTGTGAGGTCATGAGAGCGTGTGTTTTTTCTCAATTTTGTCGAGCAGATCACTTAGAATTAATTTTTCCATGAAACGCCCGCAAGCTCGCCGATGTCGAGCAGGTCACTTAGAATTAATTTTTCCATGAAATGAAATACTTAGAAATCATGCCTTCTATTTTTTAGAATTAATTTTTCCATGAAATGAAAAACTTAGAAAATAGTTAGAAAATTGTTATCTACAAATGTTACTATCCTCGAGGTGGCACGTCCTGCAGGAGTTCATTTTATATATATAGTTTTTATTTTTTATAGATATATCTAGTGGTGTAAAAGCTAGATGGTTGCCCCGAGAGACAACATGGATGAAGAAATGATGGATATTATCAACACCGGCACTCAATTTGCCGATGGTGACCAGCAGGATGTAGATGACGGGAGTCAATACTTGGCTCTTGAAGATAACCAAGAAAATATTGTGCAAGAAAATACTGGCGAGGTATATATATTTATATATATATTTGAATATTATATATATATTTTTGAATATCTATCATCTATTATGTGTACACATGATATTTATTTATTCTTTTTTATACGTAGCCCTCTGGATCAACGACCACAACGGCGAAAAGCAAAAATATTCGAGGCCCGAAAAAGCCATTGGAGGGGCGCTACATAATATCGGAATTTAACATCGAGACAGGCGAACCACTTGGTCCATATGCAAAGAAATTCGTGCAACACTGTGGGTGCCTTGTAAGGGATAGACTTCCGATCAGTGCCCATGAATGGAAGCAAAAGATCAACGAGCCTCATGTTAGTCTTGTCTCTGATCTTGATAAGAATTTAATTTGGGATGATATCCTTCAACATTTCACTGTTGCAAGCGGATGATTATGATGCTATCAACGATGATGAATTGAAGGAACTAGTTCGAAAGTGGGCTATGAAGAAGATGGCCACACAATTTCAATACTAGTGGCCCGCTCGCGAAGTTGAGGCCCTACTAGGAATGATTTTGTACAGTACAAGACATCAGAAGAGGGTGAGGAACGGGTGAGAAGGAACCAAGAGAATGCCTGACAGAAGGTATACCACCATGGCATGGGATCAGGTGGCCACGCGACTGCCATTCCCAAGTGGGAAAAAATGGAAGCGGACATTCTTGCCAAGGGTATCACACCAGAATCACTCAATTGGCCCAAACGCGTGAAGAATTGGTTTTTCGCTCATGGGGGAAGACTGGAACCTAGAGACCGGGAAGCTGGTTCATGGCCCAAAACTCGAAAGAGCAACACAAAGATTTTCTTATGCTCTATAAGCTAAAGCTAGTGGTGCGTTCAGGCCCAATAGAGAGAAGGATGAACTGACGTATGCCCTCGGGACCGCTGAACACAGTGGCCGAACGAGAGGTATAGGAGGAACATTTCTTGGGAGCATGGTTTCCCTAACGACAGAGATACCTACAGAAGCCAACAGAGAAGGAAGGATGAGGATGCAGCGCGGATCAGTAGGTTGGAGGAATTGGTTCGTGAGTCACGGCAGGCATTGCTTCAAGCATAGGAGCACGAAAAGGACATGCAAGCTAGAATGCAGGACGAAATCATAAAGCAAGTGCAAATAGCAATGAGTGCCCAAAGGCAGGCATCAGATCCAGGAATCAACATTAATATTAGGCCCCCTGATCAGTTGAAAAGCAGTTGCGCTTCCACAGAGTTGCCAAATCTAGATGATGCAATGTTACGTTTCCCCGTGGATGACATCACTGCACGTTTACATCATGTGAGCTACATATTCCAAAAGAGAATGCCACAATCATGGTGGCTCTCGGTGTTTTTTCTCCTCCAGATCCTACCAAGACACCAAGAATCCATGGGGCAATAATACCACCTGGTTGTGTTAGCGTCTCAGTGGATAGAGTTAACAAAGGTTTTAGTGATCTGACTCTTGACATTCCAGGAGGTGATGGGGAGAAGACTCTAGGAGAAGCAGAGAAGACATTCATACTATGGCGCAAGCGCTACATCATTATTCCTAGGGTCTCTAGTCCACCGCCTGCTTCCTCAACTGCCAGACAATAGGTGCGGACAAAAGTGAACGAAACAATTTTTTCATAAATTTTCTATTGACATGCATGATTAATAATAACAATTTCTTATACCTAATTATTCTTTTTTGTAATCACACAGCAGGGCCTCCGCCAACCTAAGTCCAATTATTCAATCTCCAGATCATCATAGTGCTCCGGGCAATGATTATGCAATGCCGCCACCGCCACCACCTCCAAGGAGGTCTCCAACGCCTCCAAGGTCTCCACCTCCGCCACCTCCAAGGAGGTCTCCAACGCCTCCAAGGAGGTCTCCAATGGCTGCCCCGCCTCCCTTGATGATCAAGAAGCAGCCAGCTCCTAAGAGGTCCGCCCCGCAAACGAAATCGTTGGCCCACCAGCCGGCAAAGAAGAAAGCCTCCTCTAATCCAGTTATTCCCCAAAAACTGTCTTACGAGAAAAGTGAAAAGGAATTAAAGGATAAAGTACAAAAAGATGTGAAGAGTTTCTTCAAAAAAGTAAGAAAGCAACGAGAAGAGAGGGAGAACCTGGAGAAACCGTACTTCTACCTAGCTCCAGATCTTCTAAGAAAGAAGGTGGACCAGAAAAAGCGAGAATCTCAAAAGACCCGGCCAAAATCGGACTACGACCGCTCTCTCACCAAGTCATTTGAGGCGGCGCAGAAAAAGACTAGAGCAGGGAAAGGTGTTGCACAACTCGTACAACAATCGCAATAATCAGTCCCCCCTCTTATCATTCGTAATGAATATGGTTCAAACTTAGACGTACCGGACGTCGATTTTGAGGACCTGGCTCGGTTTTATGAGGATACCGGTTTGGACCTTGCCCAAGTGCTCGCTTAAGGACCATCTGCTTCGAAAGTGGATCCTTGGAAGAAATTTGAACATGGAAAGAGTCTATACAACCTTGAGGCCTTAGGTGAACTGGGTACGCAAATGTACCTGCTCAACAAGTGGTACATGGCAGCGTGTGAACGGGGAGAGACCTTTGTTTCTGTCAGAGTTAGAAACCAACATTACTTCCGTGGCGATGATATTATATATGTCGAGTTTTCAGAATTACACCAACTATGCCATCTGGACTCTCTCGACAAAAGTCTCATTAGCTGCTATTGTCTGTAAGTGTGATTATTTTCTACTATTAAAATGTATATATATAAAGCTACATGTATATATATAAATTATATATCCTCACACTATATTTTTATATATGCAGATATGAGATAACAGAACTCAGAAAGAGAAAGGATAATGATGTTGGTTTCGTTGATCCAAATGTCATATTCAAACACCCTGATCCCCCGCCTCAATGGAAAGCTGAACTCGAGAAAAATCTCATGAGGTTCTTAGTGAACCAACAAAACAAGGACATACTCTTCCCCTACAACTTCAAGTGAGTGTTAAATAATTAATGTCGATCATATGGATATTTGTTCAGTTATTTGCTTACTAGCTAAGCTATCTCCCATATATATATGTTGACTCTAGTTAATGTCGATCATATTTGTGTATAAAAACATATGCAGCAATCACTAGGTATTGATGGTCATCGATATGGCCAATAGTCGGTTGAGCATCTTAGACTCATTAAGAAAAGAGCAAACAGAGTACCAAGACATGATAGATATTATCCAAGGGTAATTTGGTCTCTCTAGCAACTATATATACCCCGATCTCTTAACTGCAACAATTATTAAAGGCCAAATTAATTTTTTATTTTATTGGGCACAGTGTATGGAAAAGTTTCATTGAGGAACACCACATGAAACATTGCAAAGCGCCACTGGATGTAATTGCACACAAAGTAAGTACTAGCTATATTTATATATATATGTATATATATAAATTCAATTAACACCAGTGCATGCTTTCAATTCACCGGATCTTTTTTCTCGTAAAAGTGGGCTCTGAGGCAAGAACAGGGGAACAACTACTGCGGATACTATGTTTGCGAGGTCATCATGGCGTACTCAAAAAGAACTCCTGAAGAGAACCTCAAAGTACGTTATATAAATATATTCATATATTCACAATTTCTTTTATTGCTCATATATATAAGTAATCATGTGACCAACACATATATATATTAATACTTTTCCTTTAACTTTTATTGAAGACTCTATGGTTGAAGGAAAAGGTCATACGACATGACCAACTGAAAGCAATTCAAGAGACCATAGCAGGATTTCTTAATGACCAGGTCCTAAACCCCGCCGGCGAGTTCTACAATGACGTGAACGAAACATGGAAGCCAAACCAGATGGAGTGAATTTGTTATGCCAAGAATATGATAGAATATACAATACAAGCTTTATTTATAATATATATATATATACATATTATATATATATATATATATATATATATACGTTAGTTTCATACTTTAGTTTGTACAAAATGTTCGAACATTATAAATGTGTAGAATACGTATATTATTAGCAGCATAGAATGCGTATTCGAAAACCTATTCGAAAACCTAAACGAATCATCAATTGAAAATAGAAACAAAAAAATGAAAAAAAAGAAAACCTTTAGTCCCGGTTGGTAATACCAACCGGGACTAAAGGGCCGGCCCACGTGGCTAGGCCGGGAGGCCTCTTTAGTCCCGGGCACAAACCCGGGACTAAAGGAGGGGCCCTTTAGTCCCGAATTCATGCTCCCGGTTCCAAAACCGAGACTGAAGGGGGTCGAGAATCGGGAGTACAGCTTGTTTCTCTAATGGTGGTCGCGCTGGCCAGGCTCCACCGCTCGTTGGCCGTCGCTGCTGTCGTCGTCATCCCCTCTCTCTCTATATATATATACATGCACGGTGTTTGTGCGGGAGGGAGCCATTGCACCTCAACGCTTATTTATTTCGCCCAGCCGCCCAGGTGAACAATTTAGTGAAATCAGATAATTAATAACTTCAGAGTCGTAGCGAATTAAGATGATGTGATAGTCTTCCGTTGTGTGGTTCTGTTTCAGTGCAGTAGTCAATGGAGAAACGTCAGCAAAGATGCACCACGCAGAACGCTACACGGCTGCTACACAGCACGTCTCTACGAGCTGGTCAATGTCTTCGTCGACTTATCCGACACCAGAGCCGCTCATATTGGTCAATTGGTTCCCGTGAATTATTAGGTAAGCCAGTAAATTAACCTATGTTTTTGCATGGATAAAATCTTATTGAAAATGTAAATATCAAGACCCTCTATAGAATAAGGAATCGTATCTTACTATAGATTACTACTACTAATTGGAGGCCTCAACCTCGGAGCCTCAGACGCGCTAAGAATAATAATATGATAATAATAGGACGAGGACGTCTGTCCGTCCGGACACGCTCACTCAAAAAAACTCCGCACATGTGGTCGTCTGCTCCCTCCCTGTACGCCTCTCATCGCATGTCCCATTCTGCGCCGCACCGCCGCCGCCATCCTCCGCGGCGCCCCGATCAACCCACCACACCATGCTGTGCCCCTGTCCTCTGCCGCAGCCAGGCTAAGCGGCCAGGAGATGGTGTCGTCGCTGGCCAGGCCCAGGTTAGGCGCAAACGCCGCTGGCCACTGCCAGGCCGTGTCACCATCCCTCGGTTGTCGGCGGAACCGGCCGTTCCCCCGCTCTACGCTGTGTCATACGGAAGAAGTAGAACGGTGAAAAAATGCATGTTGCAAAGCCTATGTTTCATGAGATTTTGATGTTTTCTAGGTATGTTGCAATCATTTCATATGGATGTTGTAAAAGTGGATCGGATGTTACATATTTTGTAATTGTTGTACACGTATGTTGTAAGCTTCTATTCCCAATGTTTTACCTGTTTTTTCAGAAGTATTTTGCAAGTGTTGCAAGTGTGTTCATTTGGATGTTGCATATGTTTCATACATATGTTGCAAGTGTTTTATCTGGATATTGCATATGTCTTATAGTGGTTTTCAGGTATTTTTGCAAGTGTTTCAGATGCATGTTTCAAGTGTCATTCTATTTAGATGTATGTTGCAAGTGTTGCATCTGGTTGTTTCAAAAGTAGATTGGGAGTTGCACCCCTCCCCTCGCCTTCTGCTGTCTTGACTCAGTGTCTCCTCCTCGTCCCAGCGCCAGCTAGGCATACCGAAACAGACGGCGCAGGCGGGCCCTCTCCCCGCCCCCTCTTGTCGATGCTGGTGATGTTCGAGGTGGCGTGAGACCCATGTGGAGCGCACGAAATGGAGTGCATGCACGGTCGTCCGGGCACTAGCACTGCCGACCAATGATAACTACTAGAAATTCTCATATTTAATTGGAGGCCCCCAAAGGAGCCTCCACATTAATTCTCATCAGGCGCGCTAAGAAAAACGATAACTGCAAGAAATTCTCACATTAATTAGAAACATCTATCCATCAAATCTCTAGGCTGTGGCAATCTATAACCTCTAGATCTATTTTATTTTCTAGAACATTACACACCTCTGCTATTATTATAGATAAAGAGAAGGAAAACATTATTTAAAATATAGGGATTTGCTAAATTTCAGATGGCTGAATTTTAGTTTTCTTTTGGACGACGGTTATTGCATATATTTTATACTAAACTTATAATTTTAGTTCATTGTAATTTCTATGGACACGATCTCTATTTTTTTGTTCCAAGAATAATAAAACTCATGAGACAAAACAATAAAGCTGACAAAGGCCCTGTTCGCTTTGCTGAAAAGTAATGGCTGAAAGTACTGTTTACTGATTTGTTGTGAGAGAAAAACACTGTTCGTTCGCTGAAATAGTATGGCTCATAAGACGAGCGAACAGGGCCAAAATCTGCTATGAGTTGGGACAAAGACAATTTAACAATTTACAATTATTTTCTACCAGTCAAACAAGGACAAAAAAATTGATATGGTTATGACATAAAGATAAATAATAAATCACAAAAGTAACAATTTACTTGTACTAATTGTAGTACAAGACACTACTATAGAATAAACAATCACTGCCGGCATCATCACTGCCGAAATTTTAAAACCGACATTGATTGATGCATCACTTCTGGTTCGTCAGAAAAAATCCTGTCACTGTCGGATTTTTGTACAACTGACGGTGATGGATATTATCACAGCCGGTTGTTAATACAACCCGACAGTAATGTCTATTTACCATCGGTTGAATTACAAAACTGGCACTAATCCATACTCCAGGACCTGAAAATTTTATCCATTCAGGGTTAACTCTGCCTCCTAACTCCCAACTCTCAGCACTAATCCATAGTCCTAGAGATCGCTTTGCTCCTCCCAACTCCCAAGACTGATAGATCAGTCTCCTCCTCCCCATATCTCCCCATGCCTCCACACAATGGAAACCCGACGCGGCTTGGCGGTCGGCCCCGGATCCTCCCCGGCACAGGCACGAGGCCGCCTGCGGGTGCGGTCGTGCGGGGACCGATGCGAGTGCGGCCGCCCGGCTCATCACGAATCCACCTCGGTGCGCGCATGACTCACAGTGTTCTCTCTTTTCCCGCTCTTCTCTCCCCAGCAATCTCCCTTCCCGGTGCTCTCTCCTCTCTCTCTCACACACTGTGTCTCCTCACATCTGTCGTCATGGGGGCGGTGACTGGAAGCACGGCCTCAGATCTGGCATTGGAGCGGCTTGGCCTGCCGGCGGCATCTCCACTCTCCCCCTCCAGGCGTCCCCTCCCCTCACTCTATGTTGTATGAATCAATTTGTAGATGAGTTATTTTGTTTGTGTTGAACGATGCTCCTTTGTCTGTGATGTACGAATTAATTTGTGGATGGGTTGATTTGTGATGCGTTGAACCCTTCTCCTTCGTCTGTGATGTACGAATCGATTTGTGGATGAGTTGATTTCTGATGTGTTGAATCTGTCGTTTGTGTGTGATGTATGAATTTTTTCTTGGATGAACTGCTTGATGTGGCGGCGGCAACCAGCGAGCATGGCAGCTGGCGGCGGTAACGAGCATGCTCCAGGGATTGCTTTTTTTTTAAAACCTTATCACTGCCGGGTGAAGTACCGACAGCAGTAGCCAACTGAGCATCACTGTCGTTTACCTAGAACCGGTTGCAAATCCGACAGTGATAGGCCCTTTGGAACCGGTAGTGTTTCTCTTTTCTGGAGTAGTGAGAGTGTTGCCTGAAATCATCTTAAAATTCAGGCATCTAAAATATAGGAAAAGTGTAAAATATATTACTGTACGTACCAAGAAATAAGGAAAAGATAAATACATTATTTTCCCCTGCCACCGTCTCAGCAAGGCAGGGCTTCCGGCCGGTGACGGGGCAGCAGGAAGAGCGTCGCGGAGGATCCCTTCACCCAAGTGCACGGCAGCAAACAAAAACAGCCTAAAATCTAGGTATCGATCGAGAAAATCTGACAATTTCCACCAAGCAAGCATCGTCCGGCCATGCACGGTGCACCGACCTACCCACATCTGGCCCTGCTCCAACGACGTACGATCCAGCTGCACGGATCGAGGGGACAGAAGGATGGCCGTGGTGCCAGCATCATGGGGACGTAAGGACAGGTGAGCGGTCCATGTCGGCAGAAAATTGACGGGGAGGCCGCAAGCTGAATACCGTGCAAGGAATTAAGCGGCTCATCGATCTACGTCAAGCAACAAAAAGAGATGGGTGGCATAGGAACATGCAGGCAGTCGGTGCCGCGACGGCACCACGACGTCGGCGTCCACCGCATCTACATCAATGCTGGCACCAACCGCACCTGCTGACTAAAGGTATAGCCATCTTGCTAGGTAGTATAATTATAATTTAATTTCTCTCATATGATGTACTAAGTTGGCCATCTTGCTAGAACCCATAATTACAATTTAATTTGTCTCCTACGGCGTATTAATTTTATAGTAAACTTTAAGTGAGATTTGACCAGAAAAGAATCGTGAAAAATCAAAGCAAGAGTGACTAGAGTATGGGATGCAAATCTTACTTCGTGGCGAACAAATGGCAGAATCTTGGCTGAAACTGGCTGGTTGTGTGAGAGAGAAACACTGTTTGGCTGGATGGATGAATAGTGCCGTCTGAGGGGAAACCAGCCGGCCGGCTGGCCCGGCCGGCTGGTTTCCCCTCAGACGGCACTATTCATCCATCCAGCCAAACAGTGTTTCTCTCTCACACAACCAGCCAGTTTCAGCCAAGATTCTGCCAGCCGAACGGGATACGACCCTTATTGACCAGTAGATATAATTTTCATTAAATTTCAATGTCCTTGAATTAGTTCTAACAAATAAGTCTTGATATAATCCTTATTGACCATTAGGTATATTTTTTCACTTTAATAATATTGTCATTGGGTTATACTGTTTTGGCATGGTTAGTAAAACTTTAAGTGGGACTAGACCAAGAAAAGAATTGTGAAAAAACAAAGCAAGAGTCACTAGAGTATGAGATACAATCTTACTTGACCAGTGGCAAACAAATAAGTCATGATATGATCCTTATTAACCATTATATACAATTTTGATTTCAATTTCAATGTCCTTGGATTATTTCGAACAAATAAATCTTGATATAATCCTTATTGACCATCAGGTATAGTTTTTTGTTCACTTTAAAAACAATAATGTCATTGGGTTACATTGAGTTTACATGCTAATAATGATGCTGAAAAATCAGGGTCAATTTTTTGTTCACTTTAATAATAATGATATCACCTTGAGGAATTTAATAAGAGTTTATATACTTTCAGTTTATGTTTCAACTAAATACATATCATGCTAGAAAAAAAGATTCATCCAGGAAATTATTACTACTCACGAAACCACTAGAAATAAAAAAGATAGATCCTAAATTTCGTACAAAAATTTGAAACATATTGTATCATATTAGTAGACTATATAATGACCATTGTAAATAATAGCCATCGTATCTGAGCAATAAATAAGTTTAAAACTTGGGAAAAATAATTAAAACTTAGGTCCATGTTGTCAAAATATATATTGCAGCTAAAGCTATCATAGTTTAAGAAAATGATCAACTAAATATATATTGGAGATACACAAAAGTGTTACGTAATAAAGCAATGGATATGGATGAAAAATACAGATAAACCAATAATTGATGATTATCATAATTGAATATAGACGATAGAGTACCTATTATAGCTAACATTAGTGAAGAGAAAAAAAATAATATAAGTAATTTTTATTAGTTAGTGACTAAATGTTAGGATTCAGATACGGACTATTCTTATAAGGTTTTGGTCACTAGTTTTACAAATAACAAAGGAATACCAAAAAAAAAAAGGAATAACGCTTCAAATCTTTTGTTATTATATTAACACAACAATTTTGAAAGGAGGCCGTCACATTCACTGAGAGGAACCAGTGTTTCCAAGAGTTTAGCAATTTGAGGGATCATTTCACGGGTGAGAAGAGTTTGCCGGTGATGTTGCTATTGAAGGGATGATGAGCAATCGGCCATTACAGCAAGGTACTGGATGACGACTCCTTTACCTCCTATGAACTCGATATGGTTGAGATGATTGTCGATGCCGTTCAGTCAGCCATGATTCGAGGCAACCAAGCTGACGAAGATCTTTGCCGCCACTTGCTACAGAGCACAGTTCGCCGTGCGCTCTGTGACATCCATCAGAGGGCTTCTTCTCGTCGCTTCCTTGCAATGTGCATGGGAGGGCAGACTGCGTGCTCACCGTAAGGAACCGTGCCCTCCATCGCCATTGCTGCTCGCCCTCGTTGTTTGTCTAGAGCATGGCCTGATTCTGTTTGTCAGGACTGCAAGCTCCACAGTCTCACCTATCGGTAATGATGCGCGTGTCATGATGCTGACTCCGCTGTCCCCCCTCGTTCTGCTGTGGAAAAGAGGAGGCGACACCAAGGCCACACGCTGTGGAGCACCTCCACTCCTGGACTACTACCATGCTTGCGCAGCAAGGTGGCCACCGGAGTTCAACTACGACCGAGATTTGCTCCTCCCATAGTGTAGAGGGGCCGTCGCGACGAGTTCGCCAGAGGGCTCTCAAAATCATAGGACTAGCACTGCAACGGTCATCCGAGACACCACCATGCCAGCCTCCCCAAGGGCCTCCCAAATGGAATCACGCTTGGGACCGGCTACTTCTGCTCCTCCGATCATGGGGAGACAACAAATGGCATCGGTGACTTCACTCCACATCCCTTTTGTCATGGTGGCAGACACAGCTATAAACGGATTAGTTTCTGACCGGGCCCAGTTTGTCATGTTGGGGTGAATGTTTTAGGATCATTAGATCTAAACATTGAAAACATTAAGGGATGAGATATGAGGTGGGTAGAACTCTATTGGGTGAGCAGTATTTTTCAATTCCTTCGATATTTTATAGATAGATGGATACAGACAAATTATTCATCACCCATATATACACATAGATAGATACAAACAAATTGTTCAGCATCCATATGGCGTTGTGCCAATGGCATTGTTTGATAGGGATAGGGATATATAAGATCACAAATTGCTAACTCATGCGTGATCGGCATGTCCACAAGAATCCAATTTTCTACATGATTTTGTTTTTCTTCTTGCTTGCCAATGCCATTGTTTCTTCGCCTGCTGAATTATTGGCCGGCATCTCCTCTTGCTGGACGTCCACTCACCGCCTCACAATGCAGGTTTTTCCTAAACATTTTTTTAATTCATGGAAGTGTTTCTATTGCACTCATCCGCCTCATAATGCAGCTTGTTTACAGAACATTTTTTTAAAATTCGTGGAAGTAATTTTATTACATGTAGAACACGTACCTAAATTCCCCTACACCACAGTAATGTTTATGCTTTTTGATAAAGGAAGGATTTCATTAATTTACTAGTATAGTGCCCGTGCTAACTGTTATGTCTTCATTTCAGAGATGCACATGAAAACAACCAAACGATGATAATTTTTCCATGCTAACGCTATGGCGACCTTCGGTAGTATAAATCAAACATTTAAAAGATAATATATGCGGTAACAAAGCATAGATGTGGTATGTTTAAGATTCACTAAAAACAACGTACATAGAGTTAGATATATTAGCACTAGTCTCATTTGAAATACATTGATAACTTCCCAGGACACCCTCAAAGGATTAGAACTACAATAAGTATAGTTTCTACCAATCGTCGCCTAAATAAGTGTCTCGGTGGCAGACTGGCAGTGATCGCCGTGGCAAATGTTCAGCAAGGTGTGTGCGAAGCACCTTTCTACCAAAATCTTCTCTGCATCTAGCAAGTATGAGATGGTCCAGACAATTGCGGAGCGGGCTTTGTCGATGTTTTCCATCATGATGCTTTTCACTTGTTCGACCTGAGCCTTCACTTTGGACAGCTTACTCACCTCCTCTGGGTGATCAGTACAGTACTGCATCTAGTCTCTAAGCCTCAACCTGTATTGCCAGTCCCCAAGCATGCCCATAGTGAGGAATAAAAAAAAGGGTAGTGTACAGTATTGGAAATGAGTCTGAAAAAATTCCTTGTTCTTGCAGACAAAGAATGAGAACTGTTACCCGAAATCTCGGGTGAGACTGTTGGTTGTAGCTGTTGCTGCTTTGCCCCCTGCGTATCTCTTGTTAAAGTCCTCCTTGATCATCCCCAGGAAGACTATAGGAATCTGCCGCCCAGCTAACTCAATTGCGATGACGCAGTATGCTGCAATTTGATTTCAGTTATTAACCTAGGTGGAGTTGAGCAAACATAAATAATGTTTCTGTGCATCTTCTTATGTTATCACAAAAGAGACCATATTATGAGAAACAAGAAAGAATATCAACCGACAACAGTTAAACCAATAATACATGAGGAGTATTTGTACAACAATCCTTTTATCTTATATACATGCCATATTTTTCTAAACAAAAAAATGCATAACCATTTTCTTGAATACAATGACAAGCATACAAAACTTGTATATGAAAAATAATTAGTCATCTTAATGATGTAACGGCGTGTAGATATAATGTAAGAATCACACATCGTGTAGTAGATCATCCAGAAGACCTAATGGCGATATAAGTATTTCCAGTTCCCTGTTTTCTTAACCAAAATAACAATATAATCATTTATTGAAGCAACTAATATAGCAGCAACAAAGGGAAGATTGTGAATAATAGGCTGTAGTTCTCAATAAAAGCAATGTGTTTTTGTACTTCTGAAGAAATCGACAACTTAATTTCTATAAAGTTCGAAATCATATAATAACTGTGCACCTTCTATAACCCTGAAACTAGTTCATGATAATAGGTAGCATGTCACTTGTAGTCAGAAAATCATGAGATGCAACAAGTTACATCAATTTGCTACGAAACCATCACTTCTCATTGGATAGTACCTGGCACACTAATTTGTAAAGTAGTAATCTGTAGTCTCAAATATCAGCAGCACTTAGTAGGTGCTAGAGTGGGGCAATCCTAAGCTGGAGAGAGTAAAAGCCATGTATAATGCTGAAACGACCATGTATCCAAACCAGTCCTATCACAAGTAAATTTGCACCAGCATTCACGATGAATGATCTCATGCAAATTAAACCGGCTGTCGATCTTCCGCAGGGCTGGACTAAACTGAGCTAGTGCGTCACCCATGTAGTCATGATTTCCCAGAACTAAAAATGCACAAGTGCACAATGAAGCCTCAGTGAACATATAATACAAGAGTATTTTCCATCGTCGCATCGATACAAGAGTAATAGAACTGGTAATAGAAGAGCGCGAGTTTCAGGTTCAGTTACCTAGGTACCACGGCTTCTATAAGATGTTCGGCCTGTAGATGTCCGTGAAGGATTGCTCAAACACGTCATCATCAACGCCCGTCAGCCTGATGTCGTAGAAGTTGACCCCGGTGGATGCCATGAAGTCGATGTCGAGCTTCTCCCCGACCCTTCCATCTGTAGGAAATTCGCTGATTACTACTACTGCTCTTGCCAGTTATTACAATCCCCAGAGGTAAATTTTCATGTCAGATTGGTCTGTTGAGTAAAATCTTCTGTCCTGTCCCTGTGATTCATAGATCCTAGATCCACAACTGCCTGGAGTTTTTTCTTTTGGTCCATTTCCACAGATGCGCAGCAACAAACAGGATAAAAAAATCATGAGCACGCGCTACTGGGAGCAGGGCGTCGAGGCCTGGACGCATAAATAAACAAATTTAATGGAACAACTGTCAATTGGCGATCTATTGTACCCTGCCAAACAGTTTCATTCCCACGCCTTTTCCGTCTAACAATAGGAAAACGGCCACCTGATTTCCTGGATTCCGGGCTCCCTATCCCGCCTGATTTGCTGACCACATATTCTCTACTCCGACGAATAGGAACGGATCATACATGGGAGGAGGCCAGAGCCCGAGGGAGATGAACATGCTTGTTACCTGCTGGGCGACGCGGAACGGGTTGCACTCCCCCTTGCAGCACCAGTCCCCGACGACAAGCAGGCTCAGCGACTCATCGTTCTTGGCTGGGTGCTCCAGCGGGGGCAGCGCGGCCGCGGCCAGGACGGTGAGGACCGTGGCAGCGCCGCCCTTCGCCATGGCCTTCGCGGCGCACCCAGGAGCAAGAACGAACCGCACGGACGGGAGGCTGAGCGCCCATCCTTGCGTGCCCCCGCGGGCTCCATCTGCGGTGGGGCGGCCCTCCCTCTCCTGCTTCCCTGCGGAATCGGGATATGGAGGTGGCAGGCTAGGGTTATGGCTCGCAGCGCCGAGGGGGGCAACGCGGGCACGACATCTCATGGGCGACGCCGGCAGGGGTAGGGCTCGATTAGGGTTTACGGGCAACGTCAAGGGCGGGGATAAGGAGGACGGGAATTTGGGTGGGGATTTCTGCGGGAGTGGCGTGCGCTCGGGGGAACGAGAAGGAGGACGATGTTCTGACCCTTTGTTTTCTCGAAAAAAGGGAAAACAATGTGGGGGCTGGGAATCGAACCTGGGGTCGCGGAGTGTTTGAACCGTGCCTGCGGGGCACGGATGTGAGGGCTTGGGCAGTGGTGTGGGCGAGAAGCCTGGCATCACAAATCAAAGATCGACCGTTGGATGAATTTTTTTGTCTTATTAGCCATTGATTTTAATAGCGATGAATTTTTATCTATATTTTTCTGAATGTACAATGGCCGCAGGCTCTCAGCGGAGGACGTTTTCTTGGGTAGACTTGGGGGGTGTTTGGTTCTTTAGTCACTCCTAAAATTCATATCACATCAAATGTTTAGATACTAATAAAGAGCATTAAATATAGATTAATTACAAAACCAATTACATAGATGGAGACTAATTTACGAGATGATTTTTTAAGCCTAATTAATCTATTATTAGCACATGTTTACTGTAGCACCGCGTTGTCAAATCATGAACTAATTAGGCTTAAAAGATTTATCTCGTAAATTAGTCGCAAGTTGTGTAATTAGTTTCGTAATTAGTCTATATTTAATACTCCATGCATATGTCCAAACATTCGATGTGACAGGAATTTTAGGCGTCCCTGTAGAAACCAAACACCCCCTTGGTATAATTTTGATTTGTTCAATATTAATTTATAATGGTTATATCGAGTTTGATACAATAAATATAAGCTCATTCGGGCCTCTGTAAAAGCACACTGCTTAACGAGAATGCAACGATTATAAATAACACCACGGGAATGTATAAACTAGGACATAGATCGATGTATGCTTGTTAGCCACCGTCAACCTAGATGACCTGGCCGGTGATGTAGGACGCAACCTGGCATACACACACTACTACAGGAATGATTTCTAGGATGGCTGCTGAGGCTTTATAGAGACGGCTCGGTCAGCCACCCCTACCATACCGTCTCTATAAACCATGTATTTGTAGGGGCAGGTTCTCAGATCACCCTTATAAATCGATTTGTAGATATGGCTGGTGTTATCAGCCGCCCATATAAATCGATTTATAAGGGCGGCTGTAGTACCAGCCGCCCCTATAATACCTGTTTATAGGAGCGATTCAGTTTAGAACCGCCCCTACAGTATATTTTTCCGTAAAAAAAAATTCAAATTTATAATTCAAGTTTAGAACCGGTCCCTACTAGTATATTTTCCCGCCAAAAAAAATTCAAATTTACAATTCAAATTCGACCGGAACATATATATTTACATTTCGCACATGAACCATGAAATGTGGAAACAAGAGTTATATTCATGTTTATTGCGTATATAGTAAATCAATACTTGTAGGAACATAAAATTTTTAGAATGGTCTAGTTGTAGGCTGGTAACCATATCAACAATGATGTAATAGGTATTGTGATTCAAAAGGGCTAGTTAATTCTGGTGGTATGCCTATTTGAAAATTTTGACAAATGAGCTGCAAGTAAAGTACCAATATGATCCATACATGTTTTGGGCATAAGGCTGCAATCAGATAATTGACCAAAGTAGAGTTGTACATCAAGTGGCCTGCTAAAACAGTAACTAACAAGCATTCTAATGGTAACTAAAGCAGTTTATCACACACAACAGTCCATACAAATATCATCACACCCTACTAATTATGCAACAGCTAAAGTCTTAATTTTTTTATGAGAAGAACATCATCACAGTTATAGTGATGTAAGGCAAGATAACAGAGGAAAAACTTATTGGCTATTTCAAATGTCTATCGTTTAAGTGAGGTCTAGAAGAATATGGGAGCAGCCCCTGGACAAATCTGAGATCGACCATTTCTCATTAGAATATATGTTGAGATTTAGTTTTCTCCCAAAAAAATTAAGAATAATGTTGAGATTGATGATTGTGCAGAATTGTTTTCTAAAAATAATGTGACTAGCAACTACTTCAGAAGCACCAATACCGCTACTGCTCAATACAGGATCTGTAACTTTGAAGGCAAAAACTAGTTCTGTAGAGAGAAAAAAATTGGCAACAATAGAGAACTAGATCAATTTACCTCTTAAAATTTATAGCTCATGTCACATCAGAGTCTGCACTCTGCAGCACATATAAAAAAAATATTGGTATCCAACTTTGCAGCAAGATATATGAGATAAAAACATCAGAGCTGAGAAAAAAAACGGTCTGTGGTAGTGATAGCATGAGCATGAGATCCTATAGAAGTCAACTACAAGGAAGTGTGCAAGGTAACTTACCAAAAATAAATAGTAGTGCAAACTTAATAAAAACTGTACACCATATTTGTTTTATAAAAGAATTCACCCATATTGGTATGATATTAGAAATGAGTATAATAGTATATTCACCCATAGTCATCAGCTTTTACCATGAGTCTTGGCACGATCGATTTGAGGGTAGAGACTATAGAGTGAATGATCTTATAATTTTATTAACTACTAAGAAGCTCATCTCATTTTTGAATTTTCCTTGGTTTGATTGGCAAGTTCTGAATATGTTGAATATTAGTAATTACCAAGAAGCTTAACTCATTTTGGAAATCTTCCTCTCCAATTATTGTAAATAACACATAGAGAGTTGTATTAGAGAAAAATAATCTGTGCACCATACAGCAGAACCAAGCACAACCAGGGATCTCACCATCATGTTGCAAAGATGGGGAAGGCCTAGGACATATGGTGTTGGATGGCACTATGCAGAAGCTCCATGTTTGTAATAAGGCACAGCTTAGTGAGGACTAATAAACTGCATATCCACATCAATAGGAGAATGCCTTTACATCTACATTTCTATCAGACAAAATAAATGTGTAATGAATCATCATCGTGCATAGTAAATTAAAAGAACTAGGAACTGGCCAAGGTGACATTGTTAAAGCACTCGTATCCATCGACATGCCCATTCTGCGCCAGGCATCATTGCTTCATGTTCTTCTGCCTCACCCCAATCGCTGCAGCTCTCTCAGAACACAGGACTTGCTTCCACACCCCAACAGTATAAGAAACTCTTAGTGCTTCCTAACAGGTTCTTGGATGGCAATATGCAGATGCTAATACCAACACACATGCTTTGAGTAGGCTACTCACCATACAATACAAGGCTACTAAATGGCCATCATCAGTTGTCCAAGTTGGTTGGCATGAGCATCTCCAACCCCTCCCTACATCTGAAACAAGACAAAAAAAGGAATCATTCATGATTCATTTACTTCAAACCAAAACTAAAAAAATTGCCATACTAGAAAGAATAAATTGCGCCAAGAAAGAGCACAACTACACATTACCGTCAATGTTGGAGAAGCTTCAGCTGGTGTACAGAGCAGAAACAAATTTTCAGTCGCTCACACCAAAATCTAGGCACCAATACCCTACACACTAATGGGTATGCTCAGATCTGAAGCCCTCTTAGGGGATGAGTTCAGAGGGAGAGGATAAACGGAAAAGGCTGACAGCTCGCCGCTCACCGCCCGGTGCCCGACCGCTGAGCTCCCCGGCCCCCGGTTGGCGGCGCCCCGATGCAGATCCGCTCGGCCCCGGCGCAGATTTGCTCGGCCCCTCGGCACCAGCACGGCGCCCCGCCGCCCCGGCCGTCGGAGGTTCGCGGCCCCTGCTAGACTAGGCGTCTAGCACTGGCCGATGGCTTTGGGCCGCCCGCAGCGAAACCGGGCATTGGTGGCAGCGGCGCAGGTGGCATGGGTAGCAGCGGCCGATGGGTACGGTGCAGCACTGCGGCGAATGTCTGTGGTCCGGAGAGGAGCAGCCAAGCAGGAGAGGGGATGGGGACGCCCCATGGCTGCGGCACGGTGAGGGGAAAGCGCTGCAACCACTGGATAGCTTCGAGCGGTGAGGGGAAGGAAAGGGTTGGGGGCAGCGAATGGTTGTAGCTCGGTAGAAGAGAAAAGATTGGGGAAAGTGAAATCATGGAAGAAGGTGGCTACTATATATACAAGCGGGCATTTGTAGGGGCGGCTGGTGATTTAGTCGCTCCTACAAATAGGACACAGCAGGGGCGGCTGGTAAGTAGCCGCCTCTACATACTAGCTGCCCCTACAAATCGACCTATTTGTAGAGGCGGCTCGTATTACCAGCCGTCTCTACTGTGCTATTTGTAGGGGCGGCTGCTGTGTTGGAGCCCGAGCACGTCACTATAGGGGCTGCTCCAATGCCAGCCGCCCCTAAAAAAAAGCCCAGTTGCTACAAATTGTTTTCACGTAGTGACAGGAACGACACCATGGACGCCACCTCCGCTGGCTCCCCGATGCGACGCAGTGGAATCCCGCTGAGACTGGTGCTCGATGGCTTCCGAGTTTGCTACCTGCATGCCAAACTCAAACACAGATTACTACGGCAAACAGCAATGGGATTCTGTTGCTGTTGAGCTCGATCTATCTCATGGTAAATAAAATAGTAATAATAAAAAAAGAAAGAAAACAATGAAATAAATGGTAAAAATATGTACAAGGACGTGAGTAGTCCATGAGGTCCACCTCACGTACGTACGTTTGTAACCATGTCAGTCATGACCATCCCTGGTGCGACGCAGTTCACACGGATCTTGTCTGGGGCCCACTCAGCAGCCAGGCTCCTTGTGAGCTGGTTCATCCCTCATGTGCAGCACGCAATAAAATTAAAGGCCCACAACAAGAACACGATTCAAAATGTAGAAGAAGTCTAGAAGAAGTTTGTAAACACGATCGCAAATACTTGGTATATTTTACATGCACGTGCTGGTTAGTTTTGTTTAAATAAATCTGGTCTATGCCATTTCATCGTTGAATAAATATTTGGAGTAAGGACATCAAAATCATACTTATGCACACTAGATATTTATCTTGTAAGAAAATTATTTTGTATTACTGTAATGTTTCTATTTCATTATATAGTGTCATTTGGATTCTTTCATTTTGGAGAAATTAGAATATATTTAATGGACTAGGCTATTCACATATAAGCTTATCTCAAATTTATAAGATGTGTGATGAAAATCGATTCATAAGGGCGGCATCGGTAGCAGGCTGACGCGAGGAAGAACGACCGACACTTAAGCAAAGCGTCAGTCGTCTACCGTGGAAATACACCCAATAAATAAATGAAGCCGGCCACCATCCCAAAATAACTACGCAGTTAAAGGTTTTCTGAACTTAACTAGATATATAGAGAAAATATTATTCTACGGTCAATCTAATAATAGTTATTAATTATTACGCAATATAAATATTAAATATTTCTACATGTTTAGACCAATTTAAGAAGGATTAACTTCTAGAGAAGTGAGTGCAGTTATTTTGTGATGGGCGCGAGTAAGTAATACGTAGAAGAGAAAAAACGTTATTATTTGACCATTACAACGCATGGGAACTGAAAAATTAAAACAAGTCAGGTTACTTTCTTATAAGAAGCGATTATAGAAAATACTACACTACGGTCTACATATTGGCTAGGTGTGCAATTATATTTTTCACCCAGTTGCAATGCACAGACATATTTGCTAGTTATCTTTAAAATCAAGTAGATACCCGAATTCGAATCCAAATTCAATATATCTATTTTTCTTTTGTATCAAACAATATTCGTATTCGTATTCGAATTCGAATTAAAATGTGGTAAATAGTGATATCCGAATCTGTATCCATCCGAATCCGATCCGAGTCCATCCTCAGAGCCCATGGACTTTTTATGGACGTGTACGTGTTTCTTCTTTTACTAAAGCCACGGGCACCACAAATAATGACAGGTACCTGTTTTTCTTAATAGGCACGGGCATAAATAATAATAGTACATACCAAACAAAATGAACATGCTCATAATGAAACTGAAAGCATGCATGACAACCACCATAGTAAACACAACTAGCCAAACCACCAAATCACCGATAGAGAAAGACCATCTAACACTCCACATAGAACATGCAAAGAGAGTGGGACACTCCACATAGAACATGCAAAGAGAGTGGGGTGGGACATTCTTCTCGATAGTGATGCCTCCAAAAATGAAAATGACAATTAAAAATACCATCAAGGCCAATCAGAGAACCGAGATTTTTGAACTCGACCAGTAGGACACTATGTCAGATCCTTTTATCACATACTCTCTCCATCCCATAAAAAGAGTCATTATAGGACTCGTGCCGGTCAATCTTAGTTAGACTAGATTTATAGAAAATATTAGCAACATTTGTATATCCAAATAAGTTTATTATAAAAATATTTTGAAACATCTATCAAATGATACTAATTATGAACCATAAATATTAAAATTTTATTATATATATTTGGTCAAAGTTAATGATAGTTGACTTCTTGAGAAGCGAGAATGACGCTTTTTATAGGACGGAGGAAGTACACGTGTTAATGTCCATCACAGATGCATTTTGAACGTGTATGATAATCTAGTCTGTGACGAGCCCTGGTCATAGATGTGTATAGACAAAATACATATGTGATGACTACTCATATAAACAAAACACATCTGTTATGACAACTCATCACAGACGCATGTAGACAAAACGTGTCTATGATGACGCTGTCTCGGATGGTGATTTACAAAAACATCAGAAAAGAAAAACACATCTGCCAGTCTCTTATATACAAATTGTGAGTATGCTTGCACAACACCCATAAAAGTGGCAAACAAAGTGTAGATCAGCTGCTTGGGTTTCTTGTGATAGAACGTTCCCACCCAGATTCAAGTCATCGACTTGACACCTATGGTGACATTGTCAATCTATAAATCTATCGGCTTAGTCTCAATCTTTTAGACGTGCTCATATGGGTAGGGAGATCAATGTGCCTTTGATAAAATCTAGCAGCTCAGTCTCAATCCTTTGGACGTGCTCATAGGTATATGTGTTCATACAGTGACCAGGGCACCATATCTGGTTGCTGGCACCAGCTGGCATCCCGGCAGTCTCTACGCAACCTGTGGTTCAGTTTAATACCCAGTTGCTCACTGTACACGTCTCTGCTGGCTGCGCACGAGCCACTCGATCATCTTCCGAGCGCCATGAATTCCATGGATTGACTGGTTTGGGTTCACATTTTCTCTCTAAGCTGAATTGGTAATAAGTCTGAACACAGGAAAGTCAATTATACTCAAATCTCGAAATTAAAGAGCGAATATGTGGCAGAACCGCTTAATCTAATGCCTCCCAGGAGTACTGGTCTTCCGTTACACACTAAGTTCCCAAGAGAGGACACTAAACTACGCAGTTTCGTCGAGCACACCTCAAGGTAGAACTCAAAAATTCATATTTTTCCATCAGGATCATAACAAGAGAATAAAGCTTACAACATTCTTAAGTCATTTCTTACATCACTTTATTACAGTACCAGAATATTAGCTCCATTTATTATAACAACGGAATATAACAATGTTATCAGAGTTACAGAGGAAGCAAAGATTAATTTAATGACATGGTGGAGCATTAACATAGTGGACATTTTTATACAAGAGATGCTAACAGATTTTTCATCTTTTCTTATAAAAACCTTTAGTGAGGGTTATCAATAAACACTACGATCGTGGCATGAAAGAAATCATCTCTGAGTCCACCAGGAGGTTTCCACACAAAGGGTCAGTCAGCTCTATAGATCCTTCGGTCACCTGCAACAAGGGTAATAAAACCCTGAGTGCTCAATTGTACTCAGCAAGACTTACCCGACAGGAGGAAATTAAAAGACTCCTAAGGATATGCAAGGCTTATTTGGCTTGTGGGTTATTGCAGCTGCACGAAGCATTACTAAACGTGTGTCCTTATATTCAATTTTTATTAGCAGTCATCATTAGTTCACTAACTAACCATTCTATGTAAGCACCTATGATACTATCAAGCAGGTGGTAAGCAATCAGAATTATTTTATCACCTTTCAAGTTCCAGTTCTTACTACGGTGCTAGACCATAGCCAAGTCATACCGTCTCATAGAAACGGCGATTCACGAATCAATGTATCCCAACTGGGTACCATGAAACACATGTCACGTTTGTACCCCAGGCACTAAACAAGACCAACCCATTCCACTCCTGTCACGGGGTCTAGGTCCCCGTCCAAACTTGGACTCCAAGCCCCCACACTTAAGACCCGGTCTCAGTGTGGTGCTTAGACCTCCACCTTTCCCCGCCTCCAATTAGTCGGTCCGGAAAGAGCATGAACCCGCAACAAGAGCGTAACGAGCCTTCCCTGCTCCCATAAGCAAGTATGCGCTTAGGATAATAAGTCTGTGACCTGATTACCATCCTGCAGCAACAGACATGTCCTTAATCGTCATAGGCGGAACAAGTGCAATCCGAGCCTCACTCGAATGCCTAACCGAGACCAGATCCAAAGTACCATTACACCCGGTCTTCAATTATCATCCATATATATTCCATGTGATAGTAATATAGTAACAATAGTATCTTTCCTATCTCTCGCGAGTGGCAGGTAATTACTCGACTTCTACCGGATCCTATAGCATAGCAATCTACACTGATCTTGACATACTAGTAGGACTCATAGGATAAGGATATACATATGCAAGTGGCTTTTCATTCAACTCCTTAAAACTTAATGCACAAGCATAAGATAAAGTACAGAATAATAGGGGTTACGCACCGGGGCTTGCCTGGGTAAGACATAACCAAAAGTTAGCATTCCTTTATGGTGACACGATCATCAAGGCACCCTCTTTTCCGCTACTTCGGTCATCTCTACTGATCCATCAGTTGTTCCTATTATTATATACGTGGATGCAACGCAGAGACGCAATTAATCAATGGTAACTGCAACTCTATAATACGATTACGCTCCGCAAGCTTAACGAGTTATCTTTAATGACTAACAAACTAGTCTATGTATCCAAGCCGTCAAGTAAGGCTTTGTCTCTGGAACAATGTTTTAGTTCTAAAATTCCAAGGTGTTTAGGCATTTTATTGCTTAAACATATATTTTCGAACTAGGGCTCATTTAGTCACCTTAGCAAACTAATTATTATGGAGCTACAAAAATTACAGTGAATACCTAATAATGTTAGGAATTTACTGTGAAAGTTTCAGAGCCAAAACTATCACCAATTTATCACAACAATTCCTACAAATTTATATTTTGACAAGTATTAAGTATCTTCAATTAATTATATAACTCCTAAGAATATTATAAAACTATGTGAACAAAATATACTAGTAGATAGATCATGATTTTAGGAACCTAACAAAATTGCTTTCATAATTTTTGGTGAACTACACAATTTTATACTGAATTTACAAGTTTACCTTAGAAAATAAATTAGAAAATGCATTAGAAAAAGAAAAGGCCAGGCAACAACCCTCTCAGGCCCGGCAGCCTAGTGCGGCGTGGCTGCACATGCATCACGGCAGCCTAGCAACAGCCCAAGGCCGGGGCGCGCGCACGTGATGGCGGCTTTGCAGAAAAGCCTCCATGTTTTGAGATAATAACATGACTACTATGCATACTATTCCTACTATCAGTAACTTTGCAGCCAAACCCTCGGATGTTTTTGTCTTTACCACGGGAAGCTCCCTGGGGATCCACGCGTGCACCGGCGCGGCGGCCAATGGCATAAGGCGGTTACGTCTGGGCAACCTAGGCGTTCTACGATGGAAGTAAGGGGCCGACCACCATCTACAGCTAAACGCACTAGGATGGGTGTCGGTTAGGGACTCAGAGGCGCACTGCCACAGGCTGCAGCAGTGAGCGGCTATCCGTGACGGTGACACAACTGTTTCAGTGAGCCAACTCCCTCATGGAAAGGTAGAGATGCTGGAGGAGCATCAGTAGCTCATCGTGCTGCACACCCTACAGACGGTTGAAGCCGGGGAGCACTGCAACAGTCTAGCCACTGTGCAACCGAGCGAGGCGGTGGCGCTCTACGATGGATACCAGCGCGTCACCCCACCGACGATGAGTGCCCTAGGCAAAATAGCACGAGCACCGGATGGATGAAGTCAAGGCGAGCTTAGGGTTATGAGCAATTGAACTGCTACCACTCCTACATGCCTTATGTCCCAACCCACTAATTCGGTGGCGCCCATGACCGGCGACGAGCGCAAGGCCAAAATACTAGTTAGCAGGGCATGACCGAGCTTGAGGGGAAGGAGACTGCTAGCCTACTTCCTAAGCTACTCGCTAGAGTGAGGAATTGAACGGCGAAGCCGCTGGCACTAGGCAAAATGGAGGGCGGAAAAGTAGAGCTCAAGCCATGGAGTAGCACGCGAGTGAGCATGAGCGGATTAAGACGTGTGGCTCTGATCGATAGCTGCAACACAAGCACATGTGCACAGGTGGCAAGACAATGGAGGGATTTGCGCGACGTGCTTGAAGTGGAGCGACCGAACCCGAGCCAGTCGCACCGGCATCAGCTAGCGAGGGCAAGTGAGGCAGGAGGGCATCCCATCATCACTGTGAGTGGGCCATCGACCAGACATGGCGGCAGTGGCATATGCCAAGGGCATGACACGGTAGGTGATACGAGGGGTGAGGCGGACGCCACGTCGACCGAGCGATGCAGCTGCATCAACGGTGTGGGGTGGGAAAGGAGGCAATGGGGCAGTAGCGCGGCGACCAGCCGCAGCAAGGTGATGACAGCGGCCCACCAGGGCCGGTCACGGCCAACCATGGCCAGACAGGCCAACCGAGCTCGGCATTACGGCGCACGGAACAGTTGCCAGCCGCATGACGCCGAGCAGCTGTGCAAGGTGACCACGCGCACTGGGCTAGACATATGATGCGCATGAATTTTAAAGCGAAGCAAAGGATGCCGATCATCTCAATCGAAGTTCAACCAATCCTACTAACCTAAAGTCGACACTTCTAGCTAGCTAGCGGAGCAATTGTCATGACCTGAGAGCAATCAGAGAGGGAGATTCAAGGATGCCAACTTGGGATCATTGCTGGAGTGCCGGTTCATGAACAGAGCGCCAACAACACGGTTACAACGTGTTCTAAGGAGGTTTGGGCAATTTTTACGAGAGCAACGTGACATCCAACACAACTTCGACCTACACCGTGCTCATGTACTCATTTTGATGCAATCAACAATACCAGAACATGCAGCTAGTGTTTAAACATTTTTGTTAGAAATTAAATGTCAAAATAGCATTGTCTTACTACTTTTCTGTACTTAGGAAAGTTAAGGATTTCAATTGAGGCTAAGTAACCATTAACTCATTCATCACAATTTTTAATAGATCTAAACCTTGGTAACTTCAACCAACAAATACTTCATGCAATAGTCCATACCTTATACTAACCCGTAGGAGGAAAATATTTAAGCACCATAAAACTATTTTGCTCAATATAATTCGCCAAAAATGGTATTTTAACAATAGTTCAAGTGTTTGTCGACTTAATGAAAAGAGCTTATCTTAACGTCAAACTTGATTTTTGAGCTCCCAAAACACTAGTTAACAACATCTATTTTCTAAAAGTTAAAGTTGCATTTCCATCTACAAAACTTGTACTTCAATTTTATTTAAGTACTAAATACAAGTTATGTTTGATCCTTGTTCCTAGAAATTATTTTTCGCCTCACGTGCATTATAAATTTTTAAAACCCAGAAACTTGTTAAGCTAATCCTTCTCATACCTAAATCTCAGGTGCTAAGCAAGCTCATAACACCAGGGGTGTTACAATCTTCCCCCCTAAAAAGAATCTTATCCCGAGATTTGAAACAAGAATCAGAAAGGGAAAAATACGATTACACATCACATATTTGAAATTACACAGATGATTACACGACATTGAACACTAAGCCACATAGGGATTTAGAAATACACGGTTAAGAGCAACCCAGTACAACCAAGGTTTAATCTAGAAGTCGAGACCGACGAGGACAATGGAGAAATAACAAGACAATGATTATCCAAAATATGGCGTATGCCCAACAGATCTAGAAACAGGAGACTGAGAACTCAAACATCATGAACCCCAAGACCAAGCTAACCAAAGGTGGACTTGAACTTCTTCAACATAAACCAGATCCTTTCTTCTTCTCGGATTATGCAACCACCTCTGATTAGCGACCCTAGTTCCTTGAATGATGATTGGATCTTGTAGCTCTGCTTTGGATTCGAGGGGATGGGGACGAAGGAGAGGTGCACAAGGTGACATCTTATAGCTTGGTGGACGGAGGTGGTGGTGCAGTGCACTGGGAGTTAAGGCGGCAGTGGATGGAAGACACTAGCGGTCACGAGGTGGGGAGAGGGTCAGCCCTGGTGCATTCCCTGCGCGAGCTTGAGTGGAGAGAGGAAAACGGAGAGGAGAAGGGGGTTCAGCTCGACGAGGAGGCATGCGAGCGGCCTATGTTCCCAAGAGAACAAAAGGAGAGGGGAAGGGGGGTCTAGTACGGGGATGAAGGCGAGGATCAAGAGCCGATAGGATGCTAGAAAAAGGGAGAAAACGCATAGTGCATGAGTATAGTGGATGCGGCATAATGCCAGTGGTTACGTGAGGACAGGGTGCTAATGGTCCCTGACACTGATAGCGTCTGCAGGGCACACAACAATAGTGACTAGCGTGCGTAGCTTGGTCGACTTGGACATAGGGCTTGGAACATGATGTCCACTCAGGCTTTTCCAATCACTCCCCACTACCCGAGGGCTAACTTTTCCTTGTTGTTCTTCTCTTTTCCTTGTTCACAATATGCGCCAACCTTTTGTATGAACTGAGATCACGATATACATTCTTCCTCCAAAACCACATTCTCTTGTTTACCCTGGGGAACACTATTTCATCAACCCAGTTGTGGATTTCCCGTTCGAACACCCGAATATTTCCAAGAAGAATATTTTGTGTCAAGAGCGGTACGGCGGTATAACTTAGTAAAGATGCTGGTCAACAACCTCGATACCAGCATGTGCCGAGTAGCGTCCTCTATGGCAGTTGTTCCACAAGGGCCCTCGGTTTCATCGTGGCACCATAAGCTATTAACCAGGCAACTATTACCAACTTACAAGCAATGATGGTGGTGGGGCCAGTAGACCATAGAATCAGAGGAGTATTGCAAGGAAAGATTCAGACAACAAAGGTTTCTTTCACAACAATGGACAAGGAATTCAAATCCCACAATGGATTTGAGTTAAAGAGATTCAAGTGCTCTGCTGGGACATCCATAATTAGTCGATACAGTGTTCTATGTTATCCCATCATGGCTGGTCTGCTGGCATCTGAATGGTTGCTCTCTTGTGACCCACTTAACATCGTCCTTGGAAACCCTAAGCATGTCTAACAAGACCTAAGGGTAGATGGATGCAATAAACATAGTGAAATAAAAAAATGTACATTCCAAATGTCCTTATGCTGGTATGACATACAGGCACTCACTCTCCCATTCTCGACACATCAGTTCACCTTCCCTACGATCAGATGATCTCAACAACAATGGACGAAATATAATGGAAAGATTACAATGCTGGAGGACAGTGATGAAAGACACCACTAACTATGGGTACATCTCCCCAAGGCAACTAATCTATATTGTCGGACCACACATCTTCATTCCTAAGCTCCGCAGATTCTTCTACCGCCCTAGCTATAGATTCACCTCCTCTCTTGGTAGTGGCTGAGTCAGGGGAAGCAAGGGTTCTACTTCTAACACTTCTGAGGGTGGGAGTGCTGGCGGTACTGCAACACCGGTTCTCCTTCTTTTTGGTTGGTGGATAGGAATTCCTTCTAATGTTAAGGGATCCTACCTTTAGCAGCCAGCGTCCTCTGCTTCGTCCTAGCGACAAGGTAGACCTCTCCTAACTGATGGACATGCCGATCTTTGGCCACCTTTAGGGCTTCCGACCTGGTAGTCTCCTGACTCTCTATGGCTGCCACACTGGCATGTGCTTCAGCAAGCTTCACCTAGAGCATCCTAGAGAAGATATTGGCTTCCTTGGCTCGTCGGAGGCACTTCCTCAGCTCGGAGGCTTGCCGATCATACTACTCATCCAGAGCAAGTAGGTACATGGTCAAGTGCACCACGATTGGACTGTCTTCTTATGTATCCTGCCCTCGCAAAGCCTCCATGCGAGGCCTCCATACCCGTTGATTCTTTTCCAAAGGTGGAAGGAACCTCACGGGGGTACGAGCAATGGGCTCTTCATAGATCTGGCAAAGGTGCTGCAAGGCTTTGCAGTCCACAACTTGGTAGTTGTTGATGAAGCAAAACCCAGTTGCGGTCACATTCCAGGCTTCACTGATGTCGGGAAAGTCCTCACTCTTCCCAATATAGACTGTAACTTCACACCGCTCAGTGCCACGCTTTTCATACTCATGGCCCTCATACTCAGGACGTTCCTTGACCCTGAGTTTTGCAGGGTGGCATACAGAATTTTGGGAAAACCCTCAGTGTTCGGCAGTAACTGCTAACCCCAGCTCTTGCCATTCCTAGTGGGTGGTTGTAAGGGAGGTTTGAGCGAAAAGCTTGCTCTAAAGGAAGGGCAAGGTGAGCTAGGGTGCACCGGATGGTGGTACCAATGGCTAGGCCAGGCTCTGCTTATAATGGCAGAGCGGTCAGTGGTCCTAGCATAGTCCTCCCTCGGTTCTAGCACGGGCCACTACAAATGAATCGACCAAATTTTTCGCACATTCAAGGCGAGCGATGTCTAAGGCCATTAATGACTAATACGAACTGCAGGGCAAGGGTCCAACAAGAGCGTAGAAAAGAGTACGGGGAAGACGTGGGTCACGGCAGGCGTGAACCATAGGCGAACGCGGAGCATGAAGTCACAGTGTCGTAATAACTCCGGAACAAGGACGGGCCAGTCGTGCACAATACGACATGTGTGACATCTATGAAGGGCATATCTACTAGAAATACGGTCACGATGACTAAGGCATTACTAGCACGACTGACTTAAAGATCGTATACTATGTGAGAGTTAGTCCACAGGAGAGAACCTAGTTAAACCTATTCCGGATGTTTAACTATAACAATAGGGCTACTTATATACTTCGTAGTTAAACACCCTAACTTTTTGCAAAAATAGGTTGTTGAATTTTAGTTTAGAAAAGGATTTTAAAGCTTTATTTCCTCATTTATTCTCTGATACCACCTGTGGCAGAACCGCCTAATCTAATGCCTCCCAGCAGTACTTGTCTTCCATTAGACACTAAGTTCCCAAGAGAGGACACTAAACTACGTAGTTCTGTCGAGCACACCCCAAGGGAGAACTCAAAAATCCATATTTTTCATCAGGATCATAATGAGAGAATAAAGCTTATAATATTCTTAAGTCATTTCTTACATCACTTTATTATAGTACCAGAATTTTACCTTAATTTTTTATAACAGCAGAATATAATAATGTTATCAAAGTTACAGAGGAAGCAAAGATTAATTTAGTGACATGGTGGAGCATTAACATAGTGGACATTTTTATACAAGAGATGCTAATAGATTGTTTATCTTTTCTAATAAAAACTTTTAGTGAGGGTTATCAATAAACACTATGATCGTGGCATGAAAGGAATCCTCTCTGAGTCCACCTGGAGGTTTCCACACACAAGCATTAGCTCCATAAATCCTTCGATCACCTGCAATAGGGGGAATAAAACCCTGAGTACTCGATTGTACTCAGCAAGACTTACCCGATAGGAGGAAATTAAAAGACTCCAAGGATATGCAAGGCTTATTTGGCTTGTGGGTTATTGCAGCTACATGAAGCATTACTAAACGTGTGTTCTTATATTCAATTTTTATTAGTAGTCATCATTAGTTCATTAACTAACCATTCTATGTAAGCACCTATGCTACTTTCAAGCAGATGGTAAGCAATCAGAATCATTTTATCACCTTTCAAGTTTTAGTTCCTACTACGGTGCTACACCATAGCCATGTCATACCGTCTCACAGAAACAACGATTCGTCAATCAATGTATCCCAGCTGGGTACCCTAAAACACATGCCATGTTTGTACCCCAGGCACAAACAAGACCAACACATTCCACTCCTAGTCACGGGATACAGGTCCCCGTACAAACTTTGACTCCAAGCCCCCACACTTGTGACCCAGTATCAGTGTGGTTCTTAGACCTCCACCTTTCCCCACCTCCAATCACTCGGTGCTGGAAAGAGCTGGGACCCGCGATAAGAGCGTAATGAGTCTTCCCGCTCCTATAAGCAAGTATGTGCTTAGGATAATAAGTCTGTGACATTACTACCATCCACAGCAATGGACGGTCCTCAATCGACATAGGTGGAACAAGTGCAATCCGAGCCTCGCTCGAATGCCAAACCAAGACTAGATCCAAATTATCATTCTATATTCCATGTGATAGTAATATAGTAACAATAATATCTTTCCTATCTCTCGCGAGTGACAGGTAATCACTCGACATTGTATCGGATCCTATAGCATAGCAATCTACACTATCCTGGAATACTAGTAGGACTCATAGGATAAGGATATACATATGAAAGTGGTTTTCATTCAACTCCTTAAAACTTAATACGCAAGCATAAGATAAAGTGCAGAATAATAGTGATTATGCACCGGAGCTTGCCTGGGTAAGACATAACCAAAAGTAAGCATTCCTTCATGGTGATATGATCATCAAGGCACAATCTTTTCCGCTACTTCGGTCATCTCCACGATCCATCATTGTTCCTATTATAATATATGTGGATGCAACACAGAGACACAATTAATCAACGGTAACTACAACTCTATAATACGATTACGCTCCGCAAGCTTTAATGACTAACATACTAGTCTACGTATCCAAGCCGTCAAGTGAGGCTTTGTCTCTGGAACAATGTTTTAGTTTTAAAATCCGAAGGTGTTTCAGCATTTTATTGCTTAAACATATATTTTCCAACTAGGGCTCATTTAGTCACCTTAGCAAACTAATTATTATGGAGCTACAAAAATTGCAGTGAACACCTAATAATGTTAGGAATTTATTGTGAAAGTTTCGGAGCCAACACTATCACCAATTTATCACAACAATTCCTACAAGTTTATATTTTAACAATATTAAGTATCTCAAATTAATTATATAACTCCCAAGAATATTATAAATCTATGTGAACAAAATATACTAGCAGATAGATCATGATTTTAGGAACCTAACAAAATTAGTTTCACAATTTTTGGTTAACTACATAATTTTATACTGAATTTACATGTTTACCTTAGAAACTAAACTTAGAAAATGCATTAGAAAAAGAAAAGGCCGTCAACAACCCTCTCAGGCCTGGCAGCCCAACGCGGCGTGGCGGCCCAGCAACGGCCTAGGGCAGGGGTGCCCGCGCGTGATGGCGGCTTTGTAGAAAAGCCCCTGGGCTTTTAGATAATAACATGACTACTATGCTGTACTATTCCTACCGTCAGTAATTTTGCAACCAAACCCTCGGATGTTTTTGCATTTACCACGGGGAGGTCCCTGGGGATACCCGCGTGCGCTGATGCGGCGGCCGACGACACAAGGTGGTTACACCGGGCAACCTAGTCGTTGCTACGATGGAAGTAAGGGGCCGACCACCATCTACAGCTAAACGTGCAAGGATGGATGGCGGTTAGGGACTCGAAGGCGCACTGTCTCGGGCTACAGTGGCGAGCGGCTATCCGTGGTGGTGGCATGTAGCACCCGGTTTTAAGAACAAAACCAGATACACACCATATGTGAGCCCAGGAAGTCAAATCTCACATATAGCTACAAATAAGGGTAATATCAAAAGACAATGCTTAAATACATAGCATATTAGTATAAAGATTATAACCTCAGAGTATAGACAGCGGAAAGACAAGTCCAATCTTCAGGCGAAGACTCACTACTAGGGATGTGTACATCAATGATGCTCTTCTTTTGTCACTGAAGACTCCAAAATCATCACATATATTATTTTATGACGAATTTGTGACGATATGGTATTCGTCATTGAATGCGCGTCATATTTTACCTACCGTGACGAATCGTGTATTTTCGTCATAGATGTGCATTTGTTCTATGACGAAATGGTAGTCATCATAGAAGTGTATTCTTTCTATGATGAAATATTTTCGTCATTGATATAGCCCCTTTTTCGTCATGACTCGCCGTCTGTTAGGCGGCCAGACGACGTCTGCCACGCTGGCAGATGACGTGTCTTGTCCATGTGGCGCGTCCACATTGCAGGTGACGTGTCCGACCACGTGGCAGCTGACGTGGCCAGTGATGTGGATGGTCCATGTGTCCACTTTTTATTGGGCCCCAAGGCTGGCAGCTGACGTGGCTAGTGATGTTGATGGTCCACGTGTCCACTTTTTATTGGGCCACAAGGCTTGCTGTGATAGATTCTCATTTTCATCACTGAAGTAAATAGAAATTCGTCACAGAATCAATTACCAAATCATCACAGAAACATCAGATAATTCATCAAAAGTGCACATGCTGATTTCATTACAGAACGCAAATATTACTGGAATGACCAAAAGCTTCCATAAATTAACAGATCCAGTATTCCAATGACCAACAACTTAATCAACAATTCTAAACTCGGTTCACATAACTCACTAGACATCAAATTGAACTACTAGTTTCATCTCAGTTCACATTAACATCACAGGAAATAATAAAAAGTTGCCAACCACCAGCAACATAAGTTACTACATAAACAAAATCACCAGCAGACCCCTTGCTTAATGAACCAGCAGCTACGAGCAGCGCTCATGTCGAAGAAGCATTGTTGATGGCCAAGATATGCTTGAGCAGCGCATTGTTCTCCTCCATTGCCTTGTTGTTTATCTCTGTCAGCTTCTTGTACTCCTCCATCTCCTTCTGTGTCCTCGCTATCTTTTCCTCAGCTTCTTCACTTCTCTTCCTGAGTTCATCGATTTCACCTTGTACAGCAGCCGTAGCTTCAGCTGCTAGTTGCTCCCGAAGCTCGCTTTCATTTGATGATGATGATTTGGAGGATGGCACTGGTTTGATGCCAACACTCTTCAAGAAAAGGTTTGAGCTGTTCTAGGGAGAGCACCTGGGACACAACCTGCACACTGGACACTGCTGTCTCACCTTCAGCAACAAGGTTCTATCCTCAAAGCTTCCATATTTGACTGAAACAGCAATGACCCATCATTAGTTGATACTTATTGCATTAATTTGAGGAGGAAATATCACACAAGATGTATTTTAAAAAATAAAAACATATGCTGCATTGACAGAAACTGATGCCAAATAGGTATGCAATCATGAGTCATTTATTTGTTGTCAGGTAACTAAATACATGTAGAAGTCAACAACATAGAATTATTATTTAGCAAGTATGTCTAGCTATATTGGATTATGACCATTTTTTAGCAAAAGACAGAATACAAAATGTTTGAAACAAGACATATTATCCAATTAATGAATAGTTGTTAGCACAGCGAAACATATGTCGTGACTTACAACTGCTTCTCTTGCTAGTTCAGTCAGACTATGTTTGGAGCTGGTATGGCAGGTCTTGAAGGCCTCCACCGCATCAAGTTCTCCATTTTGTTCTGTGCTTGGTTCTGCATTGTTTTTCTTCTTTTTCTGTTTCATAGATAATCAATTACAGCAAAGTTTTCTCAGATGAAATGCAAAACAAGTTGTTTAGTGCAAATATGTACTAGGGTACTCTTTACTTACATATGCATGTAAGTGTGCCACATAGCTGTGAGAACCCGTAGCTTGATGATACTTGACTTTACGACGATTCTTCTTGTTCTTTTCACTTGATTCCTACAAGATAATGAACATGTCAGATGAGATCATAGGTTTAAAATGAGAAGATCCTTTGGAAACTGATTGAGAAAGAATATATGACAAGATACCTATTTATCTGAAAAATAGTAAGATGGTAATTTTTCAACTCCTGCAGAGTTGTCTACTCTTTTATGCCCCTATACAACTTCTATGAAATGTACATCTCAAATTGTCTGAATGCTCACCATGAACTGCCTTTCTATTGTTCTGTTCATGATTTTGTCCTTTAGAATATGTTATTCTATCCTTTGATGAATGGACTGATATTTAAGGGCATATTTGTAATCCTTTTTGTTTGCAGGATATATATGACCATTTAGAATATGTTATTCTATCCTTTGATGAATGGACTGATATTTAAGGGCATATTTGTAATCCTTTTTGTTTGCAGGATATATATGACCAACCCTTTTTTTCCCAAGTACATTCTGCTAATTGCTCCAATTTAGGAGCTTAGGGAATCTTTATGTTTGAAAATATTTATGTCTTACACCACTTTTCATTGAAGGGCCAGGGTATAGCAAGAAGGATTGATGAGATGATATGTTTAAAATGAGAAGATCCTTTGGAAACTGAATGAGAAAGAATATATGAGAAGATACCCATACCATGTTTTTTGGATCAGACCACTTTGCAACTAGTGCCTTCCACTGTTCATCAGTCATGCATGCAACTAGAGAAGTTGTCCTAATCTCATTTGCAGGTACACCATTGAAGTATTTATTCTTGAGCCGATAACGCATTTGTCTCACCCCTAGAGCGCAGCATATCGGTGCAAGCTTCCTCTGTTGGCTTGTCGTCAGGGTTAATGGCCAAGCGCCCCTAGTCATATGACAATTCCATATTTAGTTAGTCAATTAAGGTTAAACAGATATACATGTTAACCATAGAAATAGTAATGCACTTACAGAGAGCTTTCCCACAAAGTTTTTGTAATATTGATCGTCTCTCTTGTATTCTTTCCAATGAGGTAGGACAGGAACCTTATCCTGAATGATGACACCAGCCTCAGATGCAAACTTGGCTGCTTGAACAGGTTCATGAGGCCTTCTTTTGCCTTCAGCAATAGCTATGGGCATTCTCCTTCCCATAGCTTTTGTCATCCTGTCCAGCTGTGTTCCCTTGGTGGGTGGCCTGGGTCTCCTTGGGGCTCGCTGTGCAGGAGCTACAAAATAGAATTTGCATTAAAATGATTTAGTTTCATGCAGATAAGCAAAACAGATGACATATTTGAATGACAAAGAAACTATAACTTGCCTTCAGTGTCTTCCTCTCCAACTACATTCTCTTCATCAGCACCTGTACTGTCTTGAGCACCAGCTCCACTGACTTCCTCTGCAGCTGTATTGTCCTGACCCTAGCTCCATTGCCTTCCTCATGCATCCATATAAGACCTTTGTGGTGGTATTTCATCATGACCATCTGTAGGATCCTCTACATTCTGGCCATCTCTCGCTGAAGGTTGAAGCCTTTTTGATGATCTTGTTTGAGATTCAGGAGTTTGCACCTGTGATCCTTGAGATGCCCTCACTCTCTTACTAGCCCTAACTCCTGGCGCCATGGTGGGACCTATCTTCTTCTTCTTTGAAGCTAGGACTTTCCGACTATACCCTGGAGGATACTGTGGAAAAAAAATCAAGTAAGTCATGTGCATTAATAAGCAAGACCATATATTAAAGAACAGGTATGCAAGAAACAAGATGCATCTAAAAGCAAGGGCATATATTAAAGAACAGATTAAAAACATTCAAATGCAATATAAATATTCCCCATCCAGTACTTTGAAGATAGAAGAAGCACCTTAGTTGCCAGGGGTTGTGGCTGCCCATCAGATTCAGTGTCATCATCATCACTATCTCCTTGATCATCATCTTCAAGGAGATACTCCGATGAATTTGAATCTTCACTATTTGTTTTCTTGTTTGCTGATTTTTCCTCCTTCTTTGATGCAGATTGTGATACAGAGTTATTAAATTCAGTAGATAGATTTTTCAAGCTGAATTCTTGCATCTTCTTTAAATTGTTCGCCACGCGTGTATCCCGACGTCTCTCATAATCAGTTTTTGGAGGTTCTTACACAAACAAGCAAATTGTGTCTATTAGAAAATTAAAAGGAGTGAACTCAGTACTAAGAGGTAGTAATACTAGATGCTAGATAGATAAGAGGTAGGAGCTAGTAGTGCCTGCTGAAGAGCTAAGGGATAAGAGGTGATAGGTTATAGGAAACAAGTAATAGGTCAGAGGTAAGAGGTACAACTTTTTTTGTACTGAAGCACAAATACTCTAAATTATCTAAAAATTTTGAAGCTAGATTGTACTGAACTACTCTTTTCCTATCAACACACACGCATGCACTCTGCTACATCCAAATCCAGATCATTAAAATGGTCAAACAGACCACGCCAAAATCTATTTGAAGTCAAGAGTCACAGCTACTTTCAGAATTGTACTACAATTGTTTTCAGAAAACATCACTGATGCTTCTATTTCAGACAAATACAAGTGCAAAATAGATTACTAATTGCACATCAATACATAAATACAGATCCAAGATTCAGAATACAATTTGACTGAATGGTTAGCAAACCAAGACTGGGTACTATTCATACACAGCAGAGTATATAGCAACACACTTGTACAGGCAGATATGGGACAGTGGGTACTATTCATACAATTTGACTGAATGGTTAGCAAACCAAGATTCATTCAGCAAAGCATTTAATTCAGGAATTAAAACAGATCAAGTTCTCTTGCAAAAACAAGGACTGATTGTTTAACACACCAGATACAACTAAGTCTGAACTGAACCTACATTTTTATAGGCACATATGGGACAGTGCATTGTAGTCCCACAGCTAGAGGCACTACAAAAGAATTGCTTATGGAGCTAACTAGATACCAGGGCAATAGAATTGTACAACAGAATTCATCAATACAGAAGAGTTTTGCTTACCTTGTTCTTGTTCTGCAGGTCGCTTCGTACCTTGCCCCCTTGTTGCCACCATTGCGGTTGTGGCTAGGTTGCGGATGTAGACCAGGTGCTCGTCGTCGGTGGTCGTCAAAGGGGAATCAACCCTGGTGCGGTGAACCCTAGTCAACGGGGAAGCAGATCCAGTGCAATTGTGGCTAGGTTGCGGATGTAGACCAAGTGCTCGTCGTCGGTGGTCGTCAAAGGGGAAGCAATCCTGGTGCGGTGAACCCTAGTCGATGGGGAAGCAGATCTAGTGCGGCGACGACCCACAATCCGACGGTGGTTAGGGTTAGGTTCAGGCGAGAAAGAGGTGGATGGGGCGAGATAGGTGCATGGGGTGATGAGAGAGAGGGGGATGCGGCGATTGATGTCGGCGAGGACACAGCTCGTGGGCAGGGACGTAGCTCGTCGACGGCGGTTGTGTCCCGGCGGTGGTGGATAGGGTTGGAGAAAATGCGGGGAAGACAGAACGAGTGGCCGAGGAGGTGACGACTGCGGGAAATGAGTAAATATACCGGTGTTTTTGGCGGAATTTTTTGACGAGGGAAATTGTTTTGGCGCCTTGAGGAGCAAGAGGTTGCGGTCTTTTTTTTTTGGCATTGCGGGATCTGTTTAACAAAGACTGCGCTCAAGAACTAATGAAACCACTTGAGTAGCGCAATGGTATGGCCCTTTGAGTTTGATCCCGAGCTCCCGGGTTCGAACCTGATGATAGCCAATTTTTTTGGGTTTTTCAATTTTTGGGTTTTGTCATCATTTATTGTGTTTATTCCTTTTTTTATTTCTCCATGTTCATTTGAATGTTTTTAGTGTATGATCAAACTCAAAGACCTAGGATTTGAATCTTTTGAATGTTTTTTTGTCAACATTTATTGTGTTTATTCCTTTGAGTTGCATGACATAAAAATTTCTAAAAATTGGATGGACACCTTATTTTAGTGTATGAACATGACATAAAAATTTCAAAAGGATTTCGACAAAGTGGTATTATACATCTGTAAAGAACTTCAGTCCAGATATATGGAATCAATTGAAACTTTGTTGTCATCATTATACTCCAAAATGAGGTGTCCATGTCAGTTTTAAGATTTTTCTACCTTGCTTTAGGTATTGTACCTTTTAGCATTTAGTCATTCAACAAATAAGTACTCCCTCCGTTCCTTAATATAAGCCATATAGATTTCTAAAGAAAATTCCAAAATATAGGTACGTATCAGCTTCCACGCCGATTAGTTTGGAAACCTTTCCACCGTACATAGCACATGCCCCAACCAAATATTTAGTTCATTATCTAAGGTCTTGTAAATTTCCTATGATCCTATTAATCAAACTGTACTTATATATTTAGTTCATTATATATTAGCAGATGTACTCGAACGTTGTCTTAAAGTGCACTACTATACCTCGAGCCATTCTTTGATAGGCATGTTGCTCTTTGGCTATTGTTCTTCCTCACCTTGACTGCTCGGCTCTCTCGCCATTGCAAGTTGTGATTACGAGAGTAGAGACATACAATTTAGTTCTATGGAAAGACAGGAATTAGAAACCATCTACGTTTCATATTTTGTCCATTTCGCAAGTAAAGTAATTGAAATTCATATATTCATCTCCAATTACATATGTTTTTAACTAAATTAGTTTCTAGGACACAAAATTAGAAGAAAAGTACAAAGTCTTGTATACAAAAGAAGAAGAAAAGTAAATGAGTTTCTTGAATACAAAAGAAGAACTAAGGTACAAAATTCTTGAATATAGAATATTGCATATATTAATTTGACTTAGATTTTCCTCATTATCATCACAATGCTTGCAAACTAGTTGTTGTATATGGGACAAGCCATCCTAGTTTAGCAGCATATATAAGTACTAGATCATAGGAAGAAGTTTGAAAATAACTCAAGTATTGTCTCAACCTATTACAAGACGCCGATTATAGGAAGAAGTTTGAAAATAACTCAAGTATTTCATTTTTAATTTGTATGATATTTTTAATTTTTTAAATGTAACTCAAATATTTTATTTCTTAAAAAGATAAAATAAAATAATTACCTACAATAAATAATTATTTATATTTTTTTAGTTGTCGATATAATTTGATTACAAATGAGTTATTATTGTATAAGTTAGATATTTTTGTGGAACCTAGAAAATCAGAAAACTAATAAGATAGTGTCATATTATTGCTAATATTTAGAAAATCACAGAACGTAATATCTAATAAAAATGTTGCAAAAAAAATTGGCTACCACAGGGTTCGAACCTAGGAGCTCGATGTCAAACTCAAAGGGCCAGACCATTGCGCTATTCAAGTGGGTTCGTTAGTACTCGAGCGCAGTTTTAGATAAACTCTATGAGATCCGCATCGCCCGTGGATTCTACGCTGTCGATGCAGATCGGACGGCCGAGAAAGCGCTTTGGAGGATCAAAAACGGCGACGCGGCGTCGGCTCCCAAAACCCTAGCTCACTTCTCTTCGGCCCTTTCTCTCTCAGTCCAGCGAGCGACAGAGCGCAGCTGAGAGCTCACAGCAGATGCGACGCGGGGATGGCGGCTCTGCCATGGCACCCCTCGCCGGCGCACGCGTGCGGCCGGAGCCGCGCGCGGCACCATCGAGCGGCACCACGGTGGTGCCCTTTGGCCCGAGCCTGAGGCGGAGATCCAGGCGGGCGCTGAAGCTTGAGGGCCGGCGCCTCGGGAGATCCAGGCAGCCGACGGCGGCGGCGGCTCAGAGGGCTGCTTGCGGTTGCGTCTCGGGCTCGGTCTTGGAGGGCTCCAATCGGCCACTCGGCCTATACAGGTACCCTCACGGCCTCACCCTCACTCTGCACCAACCTGAATTTTCTCTAATCTGTTTACCGCCTACACGATATTATGTGTATCAATACCTGGAGTCATTTCCAGCTTTTGACACAAAGTTCAGACTGCACACATTTCCTATTTTCAATACATAAATTCAGGTATGACTAACTCAAACATGTCAACAACCAGAGGACATCACATTACAGACTGAAAGTAAGCTACAATCTAAAGATACAATCAGACTCTTTTCTTTCTCCATTACAGACTGAAAGTAAGCTACAATCTAAAAATACACTCTACAAGTAAGCTACTACATCATGTAATGACAATTAATCCTATGAAATGAAGATCGTTTTCAGAAATCACCAAGTATTTTTCACTGGTTGTATGCAGTTCATGTGGTCTGATTTGAAAGACTCATGCTACAATTTAGGAATAATTTTGACAGAGTATTTTTCACTGGTTGTATGCAGTTCTGCATGAAAGTGGATACAATTTCAATAGAATTTGGACATAGGTCCAGATAACATGATAGGCCGAGATAACATGTCCAGATTACATGTTCAGATTACTAGAAATCATCATCTTCATCGTCTAGGGACATGTCATCATTGTTATCATTGCCACCATCAATACAGTACTGCAGTACTATCTCATCTTCCTCCTCATCCTCACTATCTTCATGAATAATAGGTTGCTTCTTGCTGCTTATAAGGTCTTGTAAATTTCCTTCAATTATACTGGCTTCTCCACCTTGAATATTGTGCGTAACCTCATTATCAGCCCTTGCTTGCACTACATGTTCAGTATCAGAACAATAATCATCCTGATGCACATCATGACTGATCTCATCTTTTTCAGCGACATCATAAATATTCCTATGTTCAAATTTCTGCACAACTCGCCAATCTTTACCTAAAGATGTGTCTTGCAGGTAAAATATCTTTTTCGATTGAGTTGCTAAGATGAAGGGATCAGTCTTGTACCATAATGACTGCACATTGATGGATTTGAAATGTCCGTCATCTCAAAGGCCTATCGTCTTGCCTTCTTGCTTGAACCAATCGCATCGAAATAGAACCACCGTCCGACGGACTTGAAGATTTGAGTTATATTGCAACTCAATTACCTCTTTAAGGACTCCATAAAAATCTATGTTGTTCCCATCATGTGAACCTTCAGTCATTACACCACTATTTTGTGTCAGAAGGAAATTCTCACGATCCACAGTGCTATACCGCACTCCATTAACCTTGCAAGCTGCACAAGTCTTAACTCGCAGATCTGGGCCACATGACAGTGCCCACAATCCTTCGCTAACCGATTCTGGATTCTCCTTGCGTTTGTTCTCAATCTAGTTGCAACAAAAGTACTCAGTTACCAATTACATATGGATACTAATGCATTTACTGAACCTAGAAACACAATTGTGTAGTGACTTACATGGCACCTAAACCACTTTGCAAATCCTTGTTCAACCATTTTATCAACATCAAGTGCACCTTGCTGCTCAAGATCGTCCCTGTACAAGCTGTAGGGCAAAGTTAAGTCATAAGAATGATTTGAAAAATTAGAAATAAAACAAAAACTAATCCCCAAAACATCTAATAGATACTTACTGCCAAATATTCCTCAGCTTCTTCACAATTATTTAGCACATACCAAACTAACTTATTGAGGTCAACATCATCAATGTACTGGCTCCTATTAGATCCAACAAGAGTAACACCATGCATAAAAACAGAGATGTCATCAGGCAATGGCATCTCTCCATCACTACCATCATCATGGTTAAATCTATTGTCAATATCATCCATATACCTAGAACAAAAAGTCAAGGTGTCACTTGCCATATATGCCTCAGCAATTGATCCTTCTAGCATAGCCCTGTTCCTTACAAAATTCTTCAAAGTGCCTAGCCGCCTTTCTATTGGGTACATCCATCCGTACTGAACAGGTCCTCTTAGTAGTGCCTCATCAGGAAGATGGACAGCCAAGTGCACCATGACATCAAAGAAGGCAGGTGGAAAGATTTTCTCAAGCTTGCATAGGATCAATGGAAATTCTTCTTTTAGCCGTTTGACAACATCAATCCTCAGATTTCTACTGCATAGTTCCCTGAAGAAGGTCCCGAGCTCTGCAACTGCTTCATATACATCCTTCCTCACCAGTCCTCTTAGGCCAGCAGGTATGATTCTTTGCAGGAGTATGTGGCAAGAATGTGTTTTCAGCTTTCCCTGCACCTTCGAACCATCTTCACTTATGTATCTTGCTAGGTTAGCCGCATATCCATCAGGAAACTTGATACCTTTGAGAAACTTGTAGAACTCGATTTTCTGATCCTTCGCCAAGACATACAGGAGCAGGTGGAGCAGTGACTGAGTTGCCATGCTGCTGTAAGTGCAATTCAGGTCTTATGCCCATATCATGCAAATCTAGCCTAGCATTGGTTGTGTCCTTGGTCTTGCCCTGCACATTGAGTAATGTGCCAAGAATGTTTTCACATAATGTTTTTCTCTATGTGCATCACATCGAGATTATGTGGAAGCTTCAAATGTTTCCAATATGGCAATCTCCACAACCCAACTTTGCGGCTATAAATCCTTGGACCCTCGTTGTGCTTCCTTTTATTTCCAATAATTTCAGGATGCTTCCCTGGCCTGACATCTCTCACCTTCTCTAGCTCCTCTAGGACCTCCTCCAAAGTGAACTTGCCTGGCTGATCTTTGTTTTCACGCTTACCATCGAAAGCCAAGCTTCTCCGCCATGCATGTGTCCTTGGAAGGTAACGACGATGTCCAATGTAACATATTTTACTCCTTATTGCCCGAGACAACGGATCCTTGTCGCAATGAATACATGCATAATACCCTTTTGTTGTTCGCCCTGATAACGTGCTCAATGCTGGAAAATCATGTATACACCATAGCACGGCAGCATGAAGGTTAAACTTCCGACCAGTACATGCATCGTAGGTACTGACACCCTTCCATAGATCGAGCAGTTCTTCAATTAGGGGCTCAAGGAACAAATCAAAATCCTTTCCTGGAGATTTTGGACCTGGGATGAGTAAAGACATAAAGCAGTTTGTTGGATTCACGCATTCCCAAGGTGGGAGATTCAGCGGTGTTAGAAGCACTGGCCACATACTGTACTGCGTACTCATGTTGCCAAATGGATTGAATCCATCGGTAGCTAAGGCAAGCCTCAGGTTCCTCGAATCATCTGCAAAGGTTGGTTCCCTCGTGTCGAACTCCTTCCATGCTTCTCCATCAGCTGGATGGCTCATTACATTGTCGACTAGCGTCCTCGTTTTCTTGTGCCATTGTGTTTCCATACTTCTTTTCAACCTTGGCAAAAGTGGAAAATGTCTCAATACCTTGTGTGGAACCCGCTTGTTCCCAGTTTCATCTTGCCATCTAGACACCTTGCATATTGGGCACACATTCTCTTTATAATACCTCTTCCGAAACAACACACAATTGTTCTTGCACACATGGATGTTTTCGAAACCAAGGCCCAGTTCTCCAAGATATTTCTTGGCCTCGTCATATGATTTTGGCAACTCACTCTGAGGGTATCCTGATGACAACAACTTCAGCATTGTGGAAAATGTTGTATTGCCAATTCGATAACGAGACTTGATATACAACATCCTCACCAGAAAAGAGAATTTTGAATGGCTAGATCCCAGGCTAAGTGACTTCTTCGCATCTTCAAGGACTCTTGCAAACCTTGGTTGTTCTCCATCAGCCTCTGCCGTAGCATACATATCTCCTATCATCTCTGGTACTCCGTGATCCTCATCATAATCATCATCGGCCACATCCACATGTATCCCAAAGTCATGATCACTTCCTTTGACCTTCCTGCTCCAAATTTTCAACTACTACAGTATCTGCCGACTCCCCATGATGAATCCACCTGGTGTATGCAGCTGACATTCCATAAATGTGTATATGGTCATTTACATCATCCTGAGGCCGTAAACTTTGATTAAGACATTTGCTGCACGGACAAAGTATGTGGCTGTCTTCGGGGTATCTTTCACTAACAAATTTCATGAACTCTTCAACTCCTTTCACATATGCAGGTGTGAATTGTGTCCCATAAATCCAGCTTCTATCCATCTATTTTGAGAGTAAAATAAACCTTGCACTCAGTCCTAAAATTAGAGTAAACTCAACAAAATTCAAAAACACATCCAACACATGCATATATATAACGAAATTCAAAAACAAATCAAACCTTGTACTGCTCTGTCCCATGCGCCAGCGCTGCTCTGTCCCACGATCGCCGGCGCTCCTCTGTCCCACGCAAACCGCCGCTGCCCTGTCCCATGCAAGTCGCCATTGCCCGCCGCTGCTCTCCTCGCCCCACGATCGCCGGCGCTGCTCTGACCGCCCCACGATCGCCGATGCTGGTGCACTGACCCACACGTGCCGCCGCTACTCTATCCCACGAGCGCTATATATATAGTTCGCTGTGATTGTGAATGAATTGAAAAAAATATGAATGATTACTATTTACCTTTAGGGCCTCAGCGCCTCGCCTCGCCTGGGTCTGGGTGCCTCGTCGCCGTCAGGTTAGTTCATCACGCTCAACGCGATACGTGGCCGATAGGGCATCGGGGCGATAGGAGACGTCGAGACTTGGGATCGCAGCAATCTGGGAGACAAAACGACGTCCATCCAGTGGCTAGGAAATCATTTTCTATTGGGCTAATAGGCTTGCTAATGGGCGATGTTGCTATTGGGCCAAGGCTTCTGTGCTTACTGCTTAGCTATACGTTTACAAATAGAAAAACATGCATACCTTTATCACAAAACGGTGAGTGCTCCTATGGTAACGCACCAACATGTCTAACAGCAGGTCGCGGGTTCGAATCTCCCTGCTGTGCTATTTTTTGGCAAAAAAAGGGAGGCGGAAGGATGCAGGATCAGCTAGACCGTGTGGGCCACGCTGCCCCACTTGTTCGCCGCCACGTCCTTAGGCTGAGACCCGCTGGTGGGACCGCATCGCCATGTCTACGAGGTTGGGACCCAATGCTGGGACCACATCGCCACGTCCTCGAGGTGGGACCTGCTAGTGGGACCACGGCGCCACGTCCTCGAGGTGGTACACGAGCCAAACGATCTATGACGATTTAGTTTTGTTGTTTTATGACGATCCTTTTGTTTTCGTCATTATTCTTCGTGCCAAAGCTCCGTCACTTGTTACTTATGACGAAGCTAGAAATTTCGTCATAGAAAGCGCTTGTTCTGTGACAAAATTTGTAAGCGTCACGACTGAATCGTCATTGATGAACATATTTCTAGTAGTGACTCCAGTTCCATAGGGACAACTGACTGGTTGATCACAAGCCTAATTCCTCCAAACTCTAGCAATCGGGTACCCATCCGGGATTTTTATCCAAATAATTGAAAAATTAAGCAAGCGTAAGTACATGTCATACTCAACAAATATAACATGGGGTTCATGAGGCTCAAAAGGCTGACACTAGTTTAACTGCGATTAGCTTTTAATGAGTCATGATTTTAGCAATTAAGTAGCAACAAGTTTATCACAAGCCCATAAACACATGATCAGGTAAACATGAATAATGAATAGCATAAACAGTAATAATTAGTGAGCATCTTCATCATCCATATCATTAGTGTTCATCATCTATTCCGTAAGCGTTCCAAGGCCGCTCGTGACCGTGAGCACGGCTGATATACCAGTTTTACACTCTGCAGATGTTGTACACTTTTACTGTGAGTCGTGATTTACCCTTTCGCCCGAGGCGGCCAACCTATTGACCCACTACCAAGGAAGGTCGGCAGGGTTCACTATGAAGCCTTTCAAAGGTTCATGTAACAAGTTACGGACATAAGCCGCACTATATCCAACCCGGAACACACCCCTCTTGCGCCATAAAGGTAACCACTAACAAGCTAGAAAAGGTCCTCATACTGAGCTAAAGCCAGAGCCATATAGCCCTCACAGCTGTACTGTAAGTCCTGGATAATCACTTATAGATAAGTCCTTAGGGAGAGGAATCTAGAGCACCATAAACAGCCCAATGCTCTAGCCCCCTTGTTCCATGTTGCTAAAAAACATCTTTTAAGGTTTATTGCATATACCATTAGTCAAGTTACAAGATCATGGCTTTAGTTGAGCACTAGCATCATACTACCCAATGCAATACCCCAAAGGTAACATGGCACAAGTACAAAAGACTAGGATATCCTTAGTGGTAGTCAAGGTAGACACATGCAGTATGAATTAAATGATTAAAGGTATATAGGACAACAAGGAAGATCCCATGCTATACTTGCCTTACAAAACCGATCCTTCGGTAAGCTTTAATCTTCAACGTTCTTCTTCTTCTTTTCCTTGATCACCACGTATATCTCACCGAGTGGATGAAATCATAAAGCACCACACAAGCATCCATACAATCATACATGAAGCAAACAATAGAACTAAATCAGAACAGTACACCAATCATAGAAAAACAAGTAAAAGAGTTCAAAACACGATTCTACGCATCGCTAAGGACACATAGACGCGAAAGGCACGCTAACCATCGCTAAAAGAGTTTAAAAAGATACAACTACCGGGAGATTTGCATCACAAGAGTAAAGGCTACATGCTTGTTTTATTTTAAGTACAAACCATGTGAAGGATATTAATTTAGTCAATTTACATTTTAATTGAAGAGTCGAGTTTCTAATCATCTTTTATTTGCAAATATGTCTCACATCATTTAAGTCATTTAAACTTTACTTTGCAAAAGAAAAAAAACTTGTGAGAGCATCTATTCGAGTTTATATAATCGGGTTCAAACTAAGCACGTTATATTTATTTAATGAAACATAGTGAAGTTGGTATTAATCAAATCAACATTTATTTGTAAAAGAATGATGCATAGAACCTATATTAATTTTAATTAGAAGCTACTTGCATAAACATTAATCATATTAACTTCTATAAAATTCACAAACATGTTACATGGTAAACATCGTAACTAACACGCGTAAAATTGAGACTAACGCAAAAAGAAACGACTTAAACAGAGGATTGAAAGTTCAGAGATCTACTATGGAAAGGATGCCTAGACTCAATGAGCAGTTCATGCAGGTAAGGGCTTATGTGTATTGTCCTGATTCTAAAATCTAGAAGTGAACAGAGAAAGATGGATTCCTGTGCAAGGGTGAGGTAAGTATGATATCAGCCATATATTTGATACTCCATATATTGCAAGAGACTACAGGTGCAGATGGCTTGTTAATCATGGACGTATAGATTCTGCACTCCAAGCCCGGCAAGACTATGCTTGCATGATGCACCTGCACACGATGATGGTTCTGACTTTTGCATGCGGGTGATAGATGGCTTGGAAATCTAGACGCAGCAGCAAGCAACGTTGACGTACTCTGTAGGTTTCCTCGGCATGCTGATCGTCTCCAACAAGAGAAGCCGCGCGTGCTAGTGCAGGCACAGGGACGGGGTGGTTGGCAAATAAAAATCTGGCAAATAAAAATCTACGGCTGACGATGCTTCAAAGACGTAGAAGAGATCAGGAGAGAGGAACATTCAGAGGGTCTCACCGGTGATGGAGAAGAGCAGAGCGGCAAAACTCGAAAATGACCCTACGGTGCACGGTTTTCGATGGAGAAGACACGGGAGGATAGAGGACGAGATGGCGAACTTATTGCGAGGATTGCGGCGGAGCGGGGCTTGGCACAGTGGACGGCTCGTTGGCGGCACGGACAGCGCGGTGGCAACGACGACGGCAACGGCGAGAGAAAGAGGAGAAATATATAATTTACTACATGAGGGATTTCCCAAACTTGGGGCTCCCCTTATGGTAGTTTTGATGTGATTTGCCCAAGGGGTTGGTTGATATATATAGGGAGAAAAACTCCCCACATCTACATCAACTAGCAATATGGTAGAAATTGATGTTCCACCCTCCATATTTACTCATGGGCCTAAATAATCATTGAAGCCCATTAGTAAATAAATGCATGGGCCTTTAGGATTTATTAGGATTATCACATGGGCTTTAAGCATTGGGAAAAATGAGAAATTTATTATTTTCGGAATTAATTAATTTCGTGGATAAAATAATTCTAGAAAAGTCCAGAATTGATATTTAAGCCACGAAAAATACTCCGAGACCTCTGAAAATTAGGAGAAAAATTCCCAGAGACACTTTGGAACATGATGAACCCAAATAAAGTATTTGGAGCTCACAAAAATATTGTTGGGAACTTGGAACATAAAGATTAAGGTGAAGGAGGTAGGAATTAAATTCCAGAAAGAAGCTGGAAAAATCCTAGAGATAGATATTCGTCTCCTAAACATATAAAAACATACATTTAGCACATAGAAACATGAGGTGCGACCGGCATGAATGCAACAAAGACGTTTCTACCTTATGATAAATTTTAAATTAATGAAAATTTTTATTTTCCTATGTTTTTATGTGCACAATAATTCACAAATAAATCATTTTAACTCTATTTTCAAAAGTGGCAAATTTTGGGGTGTTACATGGCACGACTGTTCTGGCAAGCCTACGCCCTCACGGAAAGGTAGAGATGGCGGAGAAGCATTAGTAGCTCATCGTGGTGCACACCCTACTAACGATTGAAGCAGGGGAGCACTACAACGGTTTGGCCACGTGCGACCGAGCGGGGCGGCGGCGCTCTGCGATGGACACCAGTGCGTCACCCCACCGACGATAAGTACCCTAGGCAAAATAGCGCAAGCACCGGATGGAGGAAGTCAAGGCGAGCTTAGGGTTACGAGCAATTGAACTGCTACCACTCCTACATGCCTTACCTCCCAACCCACCGATTCGGCGGCGCCCATGACCGGCGACGACCATAAGGCCAAATTACCTGATCGGTAGGGCATGACCGAGCTTGAGGGGAAGGAGACTGGTAGCATACTTCCTAAGCTACCCGCTTGAACGAGGAATTGAACTGGCGAAGCCGCTGGCACTAGGCAAAATGGAGGGCGGAAAAGTAGAGCTCAAGCCATGGAGGAGCACACGAGTGGATTAAGATGGGCAGCTCTGATCGATAGCTGCAACATGAGCACATATGCACAGGTGGCGAGATAGTGGAGGGATTGGTGTGACGCACTTGAAGTGGGGCGATCGAACCAGAGCCGGTCGCACCGGCGTCGGCTAGCAAGGGCAAGTGAGGCAGGAAGGCATCCCATCGCCACTATGAGTGGGCCATCGGCCAGAAATGGCGGCAGCGGCATACGCCAAGGGCATGACGCGGTAGGTGATACGAGGGGTGAGGTTGATGCCATGTCGACCGAGCGATGCGGCCACAACCATGGCGCAGGGCGGGAAAGGCAGCAGCGGGGCAGTAGCGTGGCAACCAGTCGTAGCAGGGCGATGACAGTGGCCTGCTAGGGCCAGTCATGGCCACCCACGGCCAGATAGGCTGACTGGGCTTGGCATTGCGGTGCGCGGAACGCGGCCAGCCTCACGATGCCGAGTTGCTGCGCGAGGTGACCACGCGCACGGTTCTCATAAACCCAATTTTAAACAAAGAAGTCCATCCACAGGACGCAAAGATTCTTATTGTCTTGGTCTCCAAAGTTCCACATGTCCCCACCCTAAGCGCTCATTGATCCTCACACTGTTGCAATCAGACCTAGAACCAAATACTATCCTAGAAAAGCTCATCACTACCGGTTCAAAAACCCTATCATGTCGGTTTTTTAAACTAGGCAGTGATGAGGGGGCTCATCACTGCCAGTTCTAGAAATGACATTTTTTAATACCGAGTGGTCACGCAATTTTTTACGCAAAAAACGCATGCTTTGTGGCCGCCGGCGCTGGAACCCACGACGTCAGGCTTCGGCCGTTCGTCCCTAAACACTTCACACATAAGACACTTGTGTCCATTTGGGATATTCGTCCTTCCCATTCTATGTTCATCTGATTTTGAAATGAGTATTTGAAACCCTAAGTGAATTCAAATGTAAAAGTTGTCAACTACAAAAATTTTATAACTTTTTGAGACCTACAACTTTGGTTTGGTCATTTCTCCATCCGAGGTTGTTTGAAAAAATTGAATATCGAATGTGAGAAAATTTCAAACGTAATTTTCCATGGATAGATGATTTCAAATGAAAAAGTTGTCAGTTACAAAGCTGCATAACTTTTTGAGGTCTACAACTTTTATTTTGGTTGTTTCTCCATCCGAGGTCATTTGAAAATTCAAATTTCAAATGTGAGATTTCAAACGTAATTTTCATTAGATAAATGATTTCAATTGAAAAAGTTGTCAACTACAAAGTTGCATGACTTTTCGATATCTAACACTTTTGTTTTGGTTGCTTCTTGATCCGAGATTCTTTCCTACCACTACACATTCACTTGTGATGATAAAGCATATGGGTTCCTTTGGTATTAACTATACAAAATGTTGTGAATCAAATATTTCGGCAACAAAATGGCTTCAAATAAAAAAGTTGTGAACTACAAAGTTGGATAACTTTTCCGATATCTACAACTTCTGTGTTGGTTATTTCTCCATCCGATATCTTTCCCTACAACTACACACTCATTTGTGATGCATATTTGGACATCCAAACGATCTCAAATCAAAAAAGTTTAAACTACAAAGATGTAGATCTCATCGAGTAGTAAAACTTTGGTATAAAGTTTGTCTTTATCAGACATCATATGAGAACGTTATGAAATTTTTTGTGTTGTCTATTATTATCGGGTCATGTCTCGTACCAGCAGTGATAGTATCACTACCGGTTCAAGCCAAGAACCGACCGAGATGAACCCAATATCACTGCTGTTTGCTCCTATCACTGTCAGTTTAAGCGACAAACCGGTAGTGATGGGCTAACAGACACTGTCACTGCCTATTTTTAAGCAACCGATAGTGATGGCCGGCAGTGAAGGTCAATTTTATAGTAGTGAAAGCCAATAGGTCCCCTGAATAAGACCTGCAAAAGAGAATTGGATCGGCAATTGTCAACAACAACTGTGTTCCTTGTTAGCCGCCTCAACAATAAGAGTGACAGAAAATTCTTGTATTTCCAAGAGTACCATATATTAAACAAGTTTTGGGTATTCCAAGGTTGAATTAATTCCTAACACTCTTCACAAAAAACACGACATGTGAGCATTCAAAGAAAAGATGTTACATTAAAGTCCAGTCCGTCCATCATGAGAGCATGCCTGGCAGGTGTACCTAGGTACCAACTACCAAAGCCAACTTCCTCTAGAATTTTATCTGCCATTTGTTCCATTCATATTCATCGCCTGGCCGGTGATTTTCTGCTCAGGCGCTTATGGTCCGGCCGCCGTCGACGTAGATGACTTGGCCAGTGACATAGGACGCCGCCGGCATACACAGAAACGCCACCACCGACGCGATCTCCGCCGGCTCGCCGCTCCGCTGCAGCGGAATACGCGACAAACTTTCTTTCTCCAGGATAAACGGGACCTGTGTCGACCACAAATTAACACGGTGAGAGAGCGACTGAGTTTTATGTTTGACGTGAAGTCGACGGTTAAATTCAAATAGAAACAAATGTTTTTTAAATAATTAATATACGAGTGTTTTTTAAATAAACGCAATTAATATGTGCTTCAGAAAACAAAGCTTGAATGCATGGATGCCGTCCATTTAACGTAGTGTATACGTACTTGTTGTTTGGCCATATCGGTGACGACAGTGCCTGGTGCGACGCAGTTCACACGAATCTTATCACCGGCCCACTCGACAGCGAGACTCCTTGTGAGCTGGTTCATCCCTCCTATATATACACGCGATTTAATACATTTTATTTAACGGCTCGCCAAGAAATCTATTTATTGTAGTCACAAGGAGCTGCTCCTGTCTTTCTTGTTTTTTTATTATTTACCCTTGGTAACTGTAACTACTGTATGCTCTCAATGTCCCTGTTTATTCCAATTCATCGCTATAGTTTACATGCCGGTCAAATATTTTTTAGTTTGATTGAATTTATAGAAAATATTTGTAATGTTTGCATCACCAAATAAATTTATTATGAAAATAGATCCATTCATCTATCTAATGGTACTAAAAATATTGATATTTTTGTATATATATTTTTGTTAAGTTGATTACGTTTGACTTCTCGTGAGGTGAGGACGACAGTTAAAAAGGGAACACAGGATTATTTTTCTGCCCCGCCGGTAGAAATACAAATACGTACAATACCTTTAGCAGCAGAGTAAATCGCCACGTTCGGGGGGCGCCAAGGCAGCTCGCAACGGAGGAGATGTGGACGATGCTTCCGCCGCCGGCGACGGTGGTTTTCCGTAGGAGCGGGTGCGCGAGCTGGCTGATGTGGAAGCACGACTCCAGGTTGGTGGCCATGATCCGCGCGTAGTCCTCTGCCGTGCACTCCGTCGTCGGCCTGAACACCATCTGCGCCGCGTTGTTCACCTGCCCAACATGCAGCCAAACCCAAATTAACGTCGCGTGCATGGCAGGCCGGGGATGCTTTCTATAGTAAGGCCTCATTCAGTTCATGGACGATCGTTTCGTTCGCATCCGATCCTGCGCTTACTTACAAGGAAGTCGAGCTGGCCGGCGAAGACGTCCGTGACGGTGTCCATGAGCGCCTCCCTCTCGGCGCGCACGGCGACGTCGCACACGGAGACGGTGACCTGGAGGCCCTTCTCCGCCCACCGCCGGCGGCACTCCTCCAGCTCTGCGGCGTTGCGGGAGCACGTGTGCACCCGCGCGCCGAACGCCGCCAGCTCCTCCACGATGGCGTGCCCGATGCCCTTGCTCCCGCCGGTGACCAGCGCCGTCGCGCCGGCCAGGTTCCACCGCTTGTTGGGCGTCGCTGCTGCCATCCCCGGTCCTCGATCTCTAGCTATTACATACGTTGGGACTTGGGACTTGGGAGAGAGCCATTGCGCCTGAACGCTTATTTATATCGCCCAGGTGAACAATTAGTCAAATTATTAGCTTTAGGGTTACTTAGAATCTGGTACGTACATATATATACAAGCGAAATTTAGATTACAAGTACTTTATGTTAAGAAGAGTCGTAGCGAATATTGCAAGGTAGAGTAATTTTCTGTTTTTTTTTAAATGAAGGTAGAGTAATGAAGTTGATGTAGACAGTCCGTTGTGCGGTTCAGTTTAAGTCCGGTAGTCCACAGGGAGACGTCAGCAAAGCTGCACCACGTATTGTCAGTGTCTTCGTCTTATCCGACACGAGAGCCTCTCATCTTCTGAGCCCGAAATATCGGTGTTGGCCCACTGAGAGCGTGTTTAGAAATTCGACAGTAATAATATAGTAATTTCATGTGATTCAGTTAAATATCACAGAAAAACACACGAACAGGAAAGACTTCCTGTGAATGAGTAGGTATACCAGTATATTAACATGTGTTTTTTCCATTGATAGAATCTTACATTGGAACGTAGAAATTCGACAGTAATAATATAGTAATTTCAGGTGATTCAGTTAAATATCACAGGAAAACACACGAACAGAAAAGACTTCCTGTGAACGAGTAGGTATACCAGTATATTAACCTGTGTTTTTTCCATTGATAGAATCTTACAGAAGATTACGCTCCGCAAGCTTTAATGACTAATATACTAGTCTACGTATCCAAGCCGTCAAGTAAGGCTTTGTCTCTGGAACAATGTTTTAGTTTTAAAATCCCAAGGTGTTTCAGCATTTTATTGCTTAAACATATATTTTCCAACTAGGGCTCATTTAGTCACCTTAGCAAACTAATTATTATGGAGCTACAAAAATTACAGTGAACACCTAATAATGTTAGGAATTTACTGTGAAAGTTTCGGAGCCAACACTATCACCAATTTATCACAACAATTCCTACAAGTTTATATTTTAACAATATTAAGTATCTCTAATTAATTATATAACTCCCAAGAATATTATAAAACTATATGAACAAAATATACTAACAGATAGATCATGATTTTAGGAACCTAACAAAATTAGTTTCATAATTTTAGGTTAAATACATAATTTTATACTGAATTTACATGTTTACCTTAGAAACTAAATTAGAAAATGCATTAGAAAAAGAAAAGGCCGTCAACAACCATCTCAGGCTCGGCAGCCCAACGCGGCGTGGCGGCTCAGCAACGGCCCAGGGCAGGGGCGCCCGCGCGTGATGGCGGCTTTGTAGAAAAGCCCCCGGGCTTTTAGATAATAACATGACTACTATACGTACTATTCCCAACGTCAGTAATTTTGCAACCAAACCCTCGGATGTTTTTGCATTTACCACGGGGAGGTCCCTGGGGATCCCCGCGTGCGCCGGTGCGGCGGCCGACGGCACAAGGTGGTTACACTGGGCAACCTAGTCGTTCTACGACAGAAGTAAGGGGCCGACCACCATCTACAGCTAAACGTGCAAGGATGGATGGCGGTTAGGGACTCGAAGGCGCACTGTCACGGGCTACAGCGGTGAGCGGCTATCCGCGGTGGTGGCATGTAGCACCCGGTTTTAAGAACAAAACCAGATACACACCATATGTGAGCCCAGGAAGTCAAATCTCACGTATAGCTAAAAAACACATGACCCGACTCTCCATATGAAAAAAGAGAAGGAAAAAATTTTGAAAAAGGTGCTTTGTTGGGCCAGCCCAACTCTCCCTAACTCCATTTACACAGACCACACCCTCGTACGTTCATCTTCTCCAGAACAGCCACTTCTCTTTCTTACATTACTTGCTCCTTCCCTTCCTCTTCCATGGCTGCTCTTCCCTAATTCCCCCCTCTACGGCACCAAATCCTTGGGGGAAACTAGCAAAACGGATCGAGGACAACAAGTGGAGCAAGAAGAGGTGCATCTTTCATGTAGATTAAAAATGGTCCTTCTCCATCCCTTCGTGTTGCCCTAGGGTTTGTGGGTGACCAAGGTGAGTTGGATTTCGCCCTTCCCTGCACAAGTTGGGAGTTTAGGGGGGAGTTTGATCATGGGATTAAGTGCACTAGTGGGGGAGAAAAGCTATTTGAATGTTGTTCCTCGAATTTCAGTTGAACAGTTTCTGCAGATTTTCTTGGGGAAGTAACTAGGGACATGGTTTCCAATATCGGCCGAAATCTCCTGATATTTCCGATATATCATCTTTCTCTGTAGGTGCCGATAAGAAAATATCTATCTTTTTCGTACAAATTTTGTTTAAATTTATTTAAATTTACTTAAATTCAAATTAAATTTTATTTGAATTTGGTCCGATATTTCCGATATATCTTGTTTATCCTCTTTATCTGTGACCCCCAATAAATTTTAATTTCCGAAAATGAAAACCTTGACTAGGGATACTTAGAGGTAGAAATAAGTGTTTTCATGTACTACAAAGTTGTGGAGGACCTTCATCTCTATTAGCTCGTGAAAGTTCATGATTTTACCCCGAATGGTTTGAGAGATATGATTTTTCTAAGTTATCTGTCATGTTCTGACCAAGTTTTGGACAGAACTGGATCTAGAATGTTTTGAAGAACCTTAGAGGCATGATGGGACTTTACAAATCATAAGAGATTTGCAGTACTTTTTATTAGATTTCCATATTGGTAAATATCATGGCTTTTGGATAAGAAGAACTCTAGATATAGATTTTCAAAGTTAGATGTATTGTTTTCTGTGCAGAATTTTCAGTTAAGCTTTGCTCATGCATTAGGCCATCTTTCTAAACCTATCTGCATATGTGAGTAATATGAAAATTGTAGATTATGAAATGGGTTGCCATCCGGTGAAAGTTCATAGTTTTTTGAAATAATGATATGGAGATATAAAAATGTAAAAGTCTACTGTCTCAATTCTTAGACAGTTTCTAAAGTCTGTTTTGAACAGCAGTCTAGGCCATCTAAAAGGCATGATAAAATATAATATCTTCATGAAAGTTGTATGCCTTGTTGTGTAGATTCGAAAAGTGTATTTGTTTGCTATCATAGCTGATGAGAACCAAATATAGGGGTATGTTCAGTCCCCGAGAGAGAGGCTCCCAATTGACGAGACCCCCGACCAATCCCTCCAGGATCGCCCAGGGGCTCGGGGGCAATACCCATAAGGTACGCTCGCGCGTACCCTCCGAGCATGCCCTCAGCCTTCGCCCGGGGGCTCAATCAGGCCCCAAGCTCCTAACCAACTACAGCCCGAGCTCGCCTCCAGCTTGACCTCAGACCGAGCCAACACCTGGGCCATCGACCGACCTCCCGAGCGTCGGCCAACTTCCAGGGCATCAGCTAGCCTCCCGAGCGCCTAGAGCTCGGAGGGCTCGAAAACGCAACTGTGCCATCCCAACCAATGGGCGCGAGGCACTATCGGTCGCTTCCCCGACCAAGTCACGCAGATGACATGACGCAACAGGACAAATCGCTCCACCGACTCCAGGGTTGTGTGGCTCAATCCCGAGCCCGCTCATCTGCCCCTGGGCTACGGCGCCTTCTCCATCAAGTAAGCCTTGAGAAGGTTCACCCGGTGGACACGGAACCACATCAGACATCCCCTGACTGCCAAGGGTTAGGACTCAGCGACATCAGGCGGCGCCCGCACTCCCCTAACTCCATGACAACACCGAGGTCCATCCACGCTGTAGCAGCACCCTCTTGGACCCCGGTGCACGAAGACCATAGACCGTAGCCCCCAAACCGCCTTGTACCCAAACCTCCTCGAGATATAACGGGAGGGTCGGCTCCCATAGAAAGTAGGGCTGGACATTCCGAGTTCAGTCGAGCACAGAGCAACCAAGAGGAACAGCCAAGCGTTCCTCCCCCAACTAACCCAGCAAGAGAAGGAGTGTTTCCCTTACTCGCTAGGGAAGAAACCTCACCGTCGATGAGCCATAGGATAGCACCGAGCGATCCCCTGCCAAACCCCTTTCTCCTTTTGTCGGGTTAGTAAATCCGGGGTCCCTAATAGGCCTGCTTCCCAGCAAAAGCTCGGCCCAACAGACGATGTTGCGAACGATGCGCAACTCCTAGGCTGGCGTAGATACCTAAACAATAAGCTGGAAGGCCTAGCCAAGGAGAGGGCGACGCTCGCTTCCGACTCTGACCCACTTCTCCGACCAGAAGGCTTGGCCAAGAAGGGTGCGACGCTAGCTTCCGAACCTCTGCTCATAGCTCTTCACCGACCGGCGCAGTCGGAGCCGACTGTGACCAACCGACCGGGGACGCCCACTCGGTGAGGACCCAGGAAACGGGCAGAGCAAGTAAGCCAGGGCGCTCAAGTGAACTACAATACCGAGGACCGTACCCTGCACACCTATAGGACAGTACCGACAGGACATGTTAGAAGGGTGCACTGCAACCTTCCAGGCATGTTAGAACCCAAGCAGTGTTGTGGGCGCCGACATTTGCCCTACAGTGTTGTGGGCGCCATCAATTCCCATACCAGGAGAACACGGTAAAAACCCCCCACATGATTCTGGGCATCAATAGTGTTGTGGGCGCCGACATTTGCCATGCCAGGCGAACACAGTGAAGCCTGTCAAGTGCATCTGACACAATCAGTATTGAGGGTGCCGACAAACTATCTTGTACCCGACGGCATGGGCAACAAGACTAGAAAACACACACATTCTATCTCACTCTCTCTCTCTACTTGTAAAGTCGTCCCCTTCATCTATAAAAGGGGATGTGTTCTCTCCTAAAAGGACGATCGTTTCAACACACGACAACAGAACCACTAGGCTTGAACCTCGAGCATACAGTTGAGCACCAACTGAGCTCTCAGCGTCCATTCGACCTTTCCATCATAGACTTGGGTCATGTCTCTCTCTGGCCCGTTTGTAACCCCATAGCAAACTTCGAGCACCTGGGCTCAGGTATAAAGTCACCGACCGACTCAAACTAGACGTAGGGCACATTGCCTGAACCAGCATAAGTCTTGTGTCATTGAGTGCTAGGCCACATGCGATCACAACGTACGGCAAAACAACAAATATTTACTAGTTGGTCACTTTTCGCACCGACACCTTTGTTGTAACCCCTCGATTTAGGTGCTCCTGAATACAAAGAACTACTCACTGCTGGACGTAGAGCCTCGATAGTGCGAACCAGGATACACCGCCTTGTCTTTCTCTCGTGTTCTTGAGTCCACCCGAGCAACGAACACGCAACAATAGCCTTAATAAATTAAATGATACAAAAAGGTGAAGCAGCATTGTTGCATTTGACTTGGTGCTTTGTTCGTTGTTTTGCTTGTATGTCAGTTGGGGCATAGGAGTGCTTTACCTACTGTGTATATTTGTTGAAATGAGTTCTACCTCTGACATTATACTACTTAAGCAGATGGTAGTGCTTTGGATCGCACATAGAGTGATCATCACTTCATTAGAGTCAAGAAAGCATAGCGGTTATTTGCTTTAGCTTGTTCTTCATTCTACCTCCACCTTAAAAAAATCAAGAAACCAATCCAACACAATATTACATCTCAACCATGTTATGGAATTGTCACATGCTCAATGCTCTCTATTTGAATATCTATGTTGCAACACTTTGGTTTGACGATGCTCATATTGATTCAATGGAATATGGCTTGTTGTCTACATGGAGAGATGCTCATGATGTTATGTGATTATTTATCTTTTTCTCTATGGCATTTGCATTGCATCTCATTATTTATTCATTCATTGCCATACGGAGTTATGTCACTGCTTGCGAGCTGCGACCGTGCCGGTTCAAGGGCATAACGATGTGGCTTCATACCTTGTTGGTTATGAAGGCAGGAGACATGACATTTGCATTGCATATGCATTATAATCTTGGCCTATGACATGATAGCCTTGGAATAAGGATTTGGGAGAGTTTGTGAGAAGCTATGCTTCTCCAAGGTTTAGTGGTGATTAATCTTTATCTTATATGAGGTTGTATCATTTGTTGGATGTATTATCTCTTTGTTGTTGGTTTACGTATAAGTGAAGACTAAACTGGTGCTTAATAAACTTGTAGTTTAAATAGGTTGTTAACGCAATTTACTCGTTGAAATTTTTATATCTCACACCTCCTTTCTATCTTTCCAGACGATTAGATGGCTTTTGCTTGAAGGGTGGAAAAGTCGCGGCACACTCGACACGCTCATGTCATCTTTTAGTGTGAAAACTTGTGTTATAATAACACCATGATTGGAAGTGGAGCTTCTACTTGAGGAGCAGTGGGTTTTGTTGCCCCAATTTTTTTCCGTTTCTGTTCAGTGGCATGCAATCTTTATTTGGCATCTTTCTTAAGAACTGTACGTACGTAGCTTCGAGGAACAGCTATGTGAGTTTGATTAGTAGTCATTGAGGACGCGGCCACCAAAGCGAGCGCTATAGGAAAATTTTCCAGTAGCTGAGTGCATTTTTTTTCTTTTTTCCAAAAGTAGAAGTCTTGCTCACACGGTTCCAGAGGAAAGTCTCGTTCTCATTCCTTTGTTATACAAACGTTACTGCAGTGAAAAAACTCTATACGAATTGCATTATTCCTCTATTTTTTCTGATCGATTTTGATATATGGAACGTCGAAATCGGAGTTCGTATGCAAAAACTAAATCAGTTTTAAGAATGGGCTCCGAATTAGAGGACAAAATGGAAACAATAATGTATAACAGTATTTTCAAGTAGTAAATGATTTCAACTGAAAAAGTTGTCAACTACAAAGTTTCATAACTTTTCGAGATCTACAACTTTCATTTTGGTGGTTTCTTCATCCGAGGTCGTTTACAAAATTTGAATTTTAGTGCTTACTTTTTAATATTCGGCGTCCATTTGTAGAGGCACTTCAATATTGAGCCGCCCCTACAAATCAATTTGTTGGGGGCGGCTGGATATTGAGCCGCCCCTACAAATCAATTTGTAGGAGCGGCTGAATATCTAGCCGCCCCTACAAATCGGGCCATTTGTAGGGGCGGCTGATAACACCGGCCGCCCCTACAAATTCATTTGTAAGGGTGGCTCATTTCACAACCATTTGTAGGGGCGGTTCTATCATCAGCCGCCCCTAAAAAAAATCGTCCCATTGCTAAAAAAAACATTTTTTACGTAGTGCCAGGTTGGTGGCCATCATCCGCGCGTAGTCCTCTGCCGTGCACTCCGTCGTCGGCCTGAACACCATCTGCGCCGCGTTGTTCACCTGCCCAACATGCAGCCAAACCCAAATTAACGTCGCGTGCATGGCAGGCCGGGGATGCTTTCTATAGTAAGGCCTCATTCAGTTCATGGACGATCGATTCGTTCGCATCCGATCCTGCGCTTACTTACAAGGAAGTCGAGCTGGCCGGCGAAGACATCCGATCCATGCTTTCTATACTAACAGATAGATCATGATTTTAGAAACCTAACAAAATTAGTTTCACAATTTTTGGTTAACTACATAATTTTATACTGAATTTACATGTTTACCTTAGAAATTAAATTAGAAAATGCATTAGAAAAAGAAAAGGCCGTCAACAACCCTCTCAGGCCCGGTAGCCCAACGCGGCGTGGCGGCCCAGCAACGGCCCAGGACAGGGGCGCCCGCGCGTGATGGCAGCTTTGTAGAAAAGCCCCCGGGCTTTTAGATAATAACATGACTACTATGCGTACTATTCCTACCGTCAGTAATTTTGCAATCAAACCCTCGGATGTTTTTGCATTTACCACGGGGAGGTCCCTGGGGATCCCCGCGTGCGCCGGTGCGGCGGCCGACGGCACAAGGCGGTTACACCGGGCAACCTAGTCGTTCTAGGACGGAAGTAAGGGGCCGACCACCATCTACAGCTAAATGTGCAAGGATGGATGGCGGTTAGGGACTCGAAGGCGCACTGTCACGGGCTACAGCGGCGAGCGGCTATCCACGGTGGTGGCATGTAGCACCTGGTTTTAAGAACAAAACCAGATACACACCATATGTGAGCCCAGGAAGTCAAATCTCACATATAGCTACAAATAAGGGTAATATCAAAAGACAATGCTTAAATACATAGCATATTAGTATAAAGAATATAACCTCAGAGTATAGATAGCGGAAAGACAAGTCCAATCTTCAGGCAAAGACTCCAATTCCACAGGGACAACTGACTGGTTGATCACAAGCCTAATTCTTCCAAACTCTAGCAATCTGGTACCCATCCGGGATTTTTATCCAAATAATTGAAAAATAAAGCAAGCGTAAGTACATGTCGTACTCAACAAATATAACATGGGGTTCATGAGGCTCAAAAGACTGACACTAGTTTAACTGCGATTAGCTTTTAATGAGTCATGTTTTTAGCAATTGAGTAGCAACAAGTTTATCACAAGCCCATAAACACATGATCAGGTAAACATGAATAATGAATAGCATAGACAGTAATAATTAGTAAGCATCTTCATCATCCATATCATTAGTGTTCATCATCTATTCCGTAAGGGTTCCAAGGCCGCTCGTGACCGTGAGCACGGCTGATATACCAGTTTTACACTCTGCAGATGTTGTACACTTTCACTGTGAGTCGTGATTTACCCTTTTGCCCGAGGCGGCCAACCTCTTGACCCACTACCAAGGAAGGTCGGCAGGGTTCACTATGAAGCCTTTCAAAGGTTCGTCTAACAAGTTAGGGCCACTAGGTTTCTGTGGCCTGTGAATATAGGGGTCCCCTTACGACAGGCACAATGACGTGCAGCCTATACACTGACGGACAGGGGCCGCACTATATCCAACCCGGAACACACCCCTCTTGCGCCATAAAGGTAACCACTAACAAGCTAGAAAAGGTTCTCATACTGAGCTAAAGCCAGAGCCATATAGCCCTCACAGCTGTAATGTAAGTCCCGAATGATCACTTACAGATAAGTCTTTAGGGAGAGGAATCTAGAGCACCATAAACAACCCAATGCTCTAGCCCCCTTGTTCCATGTTGCTAAAAAGCATCTTTTAATGTTTATTGCATATACCATTAGTCAAGTTACAAGATCATGGCTTTAGTTGAGCACTAGCATCATATTACCCAATGCAATACCCCAAAGGTAATAAGGCACAAGTACAAAAGACTAGGATATCCTTAGTGGTAGTCAAGGTAGACACATGCAGTATGAATTAAATGATTAAAGGTATATAGGACAACAAGGAAGATCCCATGCTATACTCTGCAAGCTCAATCTAACCAACCGTTCTCTTTCCCGGGTTTGGAGGCGTGGGAGCACAACCTCCGTTTTGGTAACAGGGAAGGCTTCTCTCTCCCTTGATCTCATTGATACAATTCTTCTATCACTCTGCTATGCTTCCCGGAAAATCCGGATTAAAGAATATAAACTTCTATACCTTTCCGGGAAGCAGAGCAGAGGGAACGGAGCCCTCGCCCCGGAGGGGTATAATTCTATTATTGGAAAATATATTCATAGAATATATTTAATATACCGAATAAATAACAGTATAGATCCCTTATCTATACTATTATTTATTAACAGTGGCATCCCTCCGGGATGTCTTACTACCCTTCGAGTCCAATCTCAGGGTAGCGCTTAGGCAGGGTTTACTTTCCCTAAGGTCGGTCGTCTTCCCAAGGGGAAGATCTCCCTTATCTCTTCCCAACCTGGCAGGTTGGGTCCTTCCTATTGCTTTCCTATTAATTGGAATTCCTCCCTTTGGTCGGATACTATTTTATCTTCTTCTTTAGGTTATTCCCTTCGGTCAACCCTAAATAAGTTGATTGGCAAGTATAAATAAAATAAGAGTTAAGGAATAGATCGGAAAAGGCACTTATCTTTTGATAAAGAGCCTATTTATTGCCATTCAGATCGGTTTATCAATCCAAATCATCGATAAATAATTGATTATAATGATCTGTGAACCCTTTGTGGCAATATAGTTGTTTCCTGAATGGGATAACATGGGTTAGTGCTAGCCACCTACTTCTCCAAACAGGTAAGATCTACCTGGTGGGGTTCGAATCCCCACTATGAGATGCGTGGCCATGGAATTAAAACCTCTATGGCTAGGCCCAAGGTTCCCTATCTTGTAGATTGTCTAGCTTAGGAAGAGCCATCAGAACCTATCCGTAATCAACCCCCGGGGATAATGGCACAACATACATTCCCTGGCAAGAGCAAGCTAGAGACTTGAGCTACAAAGGACAAGAAGGCACAGATTGTGGCATATCTTCCTTGCTAGGAGGAAGCAACCACTGGCAGGTTCCCTCGGGGAGCTTTGCCTGCGATAGTGACCGACGCGACGCTATACCGGAAAGGCCCCTCGGGGTGTATGAAAGGTATAGAAGTATTATTCGCGCATAGCTTGGAAAGGTGATCCGGGCAAAAACCCTTTAAAAAGGTTTTCCCCCCATACCCCCCTTTCCAAAAAATAAGTGATCAGTGAACCTATCTATTTCTGATTTAATCAGTGGTCAGGTTCACTACTATGAAGTAATAACTAATTAGCTACACCCCTACCTCAGGGGGAAGGTTTTCCCCCCGAAGACCCCCCTTCTAGTTTATTTAAACACAGTTTCTCCTTGCCTTCTTTGGATTATATATTAGTTATTTCATGTTCATACGATCTTCGGGATAGAGAATCCTCCCTGGCAGGAAGGCTTCTCTCCCTTGATCTCATTGATACAATTCTTCTATCACTCTGCTATGCTTGCCAACACCGATCCTTCGGTAAGCTTTAATCTTCAATGTTCTTCTTTTTTTTCTTGATCACCACGTATATCTCACCGACTGGACGAAATCATAAAGCACCACATAAGCATCCATACAATCATACATGAAGCAAACAATAGAACTAAATCAGAACAGTACACCAATCATAGAAAAATAAGTTAAAGAGTTTAAAACACGATTCTACGCATCGCTAAGGACACACAGACGCGAAAGGCACGCTAACCATCGCTAAAAGAGTTTAAAAAGATACAACTACCGGGAGATTTGCATCACAAGAGTAAAGGCTACATGCTTGTTTTATTTTAAGTACAAACCATGTGAAGGATATTAATTTAGTCAATTTACATTTTAATTGAAGTGCCGAGTTTCTAATCATCTTTTATTTGCAAATATGTCTCACGTCATTTAAGTAATTCAAACTTTACTTTGCAAAAGAAATAAACTTGTGAGAGCATCTATTCGAGTTTATATAATCGGGTTCAAACTAAGCACGTTATATTTATTTAATGAAACATAGTGAAGTTGGTATTAATCAAATCAACATTTATTTGTAAAAGAATGATGCATAGAACCTATATTAATTTTAATTAGACGCTACTTGCATAAACATTAATCATATTAACTTTTATAAAATTCACAAACATGTTACATGGTAAACATCATAACTAACACGCGTAAAATTGAGACTAACGCAAAAAGAAACGACTTAAACAGAGGATTGAAAGTTCATGCAGGTAAGGGCTTATGTGTATTGTCCCGATTCTAAAATCTAGAAGTCAACAGAGAAAGATGGATTCCTGTGCAAGGGTGAGGTAAGTATGATATCAGCCATATATTTGATACTCCGTATATTGCAAGAGACTACAGGTGCAGATGGCTTGTTAATCATGGACGTATAGGTTCTGCACTCCAACCCTGCAAGACTATGCTTGCATGATGCACCTGCACACGATGATGGTTCTGACTTTTGCATGCGGGTGATAGATGGCTTGGAAATCTAGACGCAGCAGCAAGCAACGTTGACGTACTCTGTAGGTTTCCTCGTCATGCTGATCGTCTCCAACAAGAGAAGCCGCGCGTGCTAGTGCAGGCACAGGGACGGGGTGGTTGGCAAATAAAAATCTACGGCTGACAATGCTTCAAAGACATAAAAGAGATCAGGAGAGAGGAACATGCAGAGGGTCTCACCGGTGACGGAGAAGAGCAGAGCGGCAAAACTCAAAAATGACCCTACGGTGCACGGTTTTCGATGGAGAAGACATGGGAGGATAGAGGAGGAGATGGCGAACTTACTGCGAAGGATTGCAGCGGCGCGGAGCAAGCGAAGGCGGCGCAGAGCTTGGCACAGTGGACGGCTCGTCGGCGGCACAGACAGCGCGGTGGCGACGACGACGGCGACGGCAACGACGAGAGAAAGAGGAGAAAAATATAATTTATCAAACGAGGGATTTCCCAAACTAGGGGCTCCACTTACGGTAGTTTTGGTGTGCTTTGCCCAAGGGGTTGGTTGATATATATAGGGAGAAAAACTCCCCACATCTACATCAACTAGCAATATGGTACTAATTGATGTTACACCCTCCACATTTACTCATGGGCCTAAATAATCATTGAAGCCCATTAGTAAATAAATGCATGGGCCTTTATGATTTATTAGGATTATTGCACATGGGCTTTAAGCATAGGGAAAAATGAGAAATTTATTATTTTCGGAATTGATTAATTTTGTGGATAAAATAATTCTAGAAAAGTTCAGAATTGATATTTAAGCCACGAAAAATACTCTAAGACCTCTGAAAATTGGGGGAAAATTCTCAGAGACACTTTGGAACATGATGAACCCAAATAAAGTATGTGGAGCTCATAAAAATATTGTTGGGAACTTGGAACATAAGGATTAAGGTGAAGGAGGTAGGAATTAAATTCCAGAAAGAAGCTGGAAAAATCCTAGAGATAGATATTCGTCTCCTAAACGTATAAAAAACATACATTTAGCACATAGAAACACGAGGTGCGACCGGCATGAATGCAACAAACACGTTTCTACCTTATGATAAATTTTAAATTAATGAAAATTTTTATTTTCCAATGTTTTATGTGCACAATAATTCATAAATAAATCATTTTAACTCTATTTTCAAAAGTGGCAAATTTGGGGTGTTACAGGGCATGACTGTTCTGGCAAGCCTATGCCCTCACGAAAAGGTAGAGATGGCGGAGGAGCATCAATAGCTCACCGTGGTGCACACCCTACTAACGATTGAAGCAAGGGAGCACTACAACGGTTTGGCCATGATGCGACCGAGCGGGGCGGCGGCGCTCTGCGATGGACACCAGTGCGTCACCCCACCGACGATAAGTACCCTAGGCAAAATAGCGTGAGCACCGGATGGAGGAAGTCAAGGCGAGCTCAGGGTTACGAGCAATTGAACTGCTACCACTCCTACATGCCTTACCTCCCAACCCACCGATTCGGCGGCGCCCATGACCGGCGACGACCACAAGGCCAAATTACCGATCGGTAGGGCATGACCGAGCTTGAGGGGAAGGAGACCGGTAGCATACTTCCTAAGCTACCCACTAGAGCGAGGAATTGAACAGGCGAAGCCGCTGGCACTAGGAAAAATGGAGGGCGGAAAAGCAGAGCATCAAGCCATGGAGGAGCACACGAGTGGATTAAGATGGGCAACTCTGATCGATAGCTGCAACATGAGCACATGCGCACAGGTGGCGAGACAGTGGAGGGATTGGTGCGACGCACTTGAAGTGGAGCGACCGAACCAGAGCCGGTCACACCGGCGTCGGCTAGCGAGGGCAAGTGAGGTAAGGAAGGCATCCCATCGCCACTGTGAGTGGGCCATCGGCCAGAAATGGCGGCAGCGGCATACGCCAAGGGCATGACGCGGTAGGTGATACGAGGGGTGAGGTTAATGCCATGTCGACCGAGCGATGCAGCCACAACCATGGCGCAGGGCGGGAAAGGCAGTAGCAGGGCAGTAGCGCGGCAACCAGTCGTAGCAGGGCGATGACAGTGGCCTGCTAGGGCCAGTCATGGCCACCAACGGCCAGACAGGCTGACTAGGGCTCGGCATTGCGGTGCGCGGAACGCGGCCAGCCTCACGATGTCGAGTTGCTGCGCGAGGTGACCACGCACACGGATCTCACAAACCCAATTTTAAACAAAGAAGGCCATCCATAGGACGCAAAGATTCTTATTGTCTTGGTCTCCAAAGTTCCACAAGTCCCCACCCTGAGCGCTCGTTGATCCTCACACTGTTGCAATCAGACCTAGAACCAAATACTATCCTAGAAAAGCTCATCACTACCGGTTCAAAAACCCTATCATGTCGGTTTTTTAAACTGGCAGTGATGAGGGAGCTCATCACTGCCAGTTCTAGAAATGACATTTTTTAATACCGAGTGGTCACGCAATTTTTTACGCAAAAAACACATGCTTTGTGGCCAGCCGGCGCTGGAACCCACGACGTCAGGCTTCGCCCGTTCGTCCCTAGACGCTTCGCACATACAACACTTGTGTCCATTTGGGATATTCGTCCTTCCCATTCTATGTTCATCTGATTTTGAAATGAGTATTTGAAACCCTAAGTGAATTCAAATGAAAAAGTTGTCAACTATAAAAGTTTTATAACCTTTTGAGATTTACAACTTTGGTTTGGTCATTTCTCCATCCGAGGTTGTTTGAAAAAATTGAATATCGAATGTGAGAAAATTTCAAACGTAATTTTCCATGGATAGATGATTTCAAATGAAAAGTTGTCAGTTACAAAGCTGCATAACTTTTAGAGGTCTACAACTTTTATTTTGGTTGTTTCTCCATCCGAGGTCATTTGAAAATTCAAATTTCAAATGTGAGATTTCAAACGTAATTTTCATTAGATAAATGATTTCAATTGAAAAAGTTGTCAACTACAAAGTTGCATAACTTTTCGATATCTAACACTTTTGTTTTGGTTGCTTCTTCATCCGAGATTCTTTCCTACCACTACACATTCACTTGTGATGATAAAGCATATGGGTTCCTTTGGTATTAACTATACAAAATGTTGTGAATCAAATATTTCGGCAACAAAACGACTTCAAATAAAAAAGTTGTGAACTACAAAGTTGGATAACTTTTCCGATATCTACAACTTCTGTGTTGGTTATTTCTCCATCCGATATCTTTCCCTACAACTACACACTCATTTGTGATGCATATTTGGACATTCCAAACGATCTCAAATCAAAAAAGTTTAAACTACAAAGATGTAGATCTCATCGAGTAGTAAAACTTTGGTATAAAGTTTGTCTTTATCGGACATCATATGAGAACGTTATGAAATTTTTTGTGTTGTCTATTATTATCGGGTCATGTCTTGTACCAGCAGTGATAGTATCACTACCGGTTCAAGCCAAGAACCGACCGAGATGAACCCAATATCACTGCCATTTGCTCCTATCACTGCCAGTTTAAGCGACAAACCGGTAGTGATGGGCTAACAGACTCTGTCACTGCCTGTTTGTAAGCAACCGACAGTGATGGGCCGGCAGTGAAGGTCAATTTTATAGTAGTGAAATCCAATAGGTCCCCTGAATAAGACCTGCAATAGAGAATTGGATCGGCAATTGTCAACAACAACTGTGTTCCTTGTTAGCCGCCTCAACAATAAGAGTGACAGAAAATTATTGTATTTCCAAGAGTACCATATACTCCCTCCGTTCCTTAATATAAGCCATATAGTTTTTAGCACCAATATTAATGCACGGCTTGGGGAAGGATGTGAGACCTGAGGAAAAAAAGGAAAATCAGGCCATCTTCTCTCTCCCAATCAGATTGCTTCCTAAATCTAAGGGATTAGTTGAGGCATGTGCTATGTAAGGTGGGAAGGTTTTCAAACTAATCGGTGTGGGAGCTGATACGTACTTATATTTTGGAATTTTCTTTAGAAATTTATATAGCTTATATTAAGGAACGGAGAGAGTATTAAACAAGTTTTGGGTATTCCAAGGTGAATTAATTCCTAACACTCTTCACAAAAAACACGACATGTGAGCATTCAAAGAAAAGATGTTACATTAAGTCCACTTCAGTCCATCATGAGAGCATGCCTGGCAGGTGTACCTAGGTACCAACTACCAAAGCCAACTTCCTCTAGAATTTTATCTGCCATTTGTTGCCATTCATATTCATCGCCTGGCCGGTGATTTTCTGCTCAGGCGCCGCTTATGGTCCGGCCGCCGTCGACGTAGATGACTTGGCCAGTGACATAGGACGCCGCCGGCATACACAGAAACGCCACCACCGACGCGATCTCCGCCGGCTCGCCGCTCCGCTGCAGCGGAATACGCGACAAACTTTCTTTCTCCAGGATAAACGGGACATGTGTCGACCACAAATTAACACGGTGAGAGAGCGACTGAGTTTTATGTTTGACGTGAAGTCGACGGTTAAATTCAAATAGAAACAAATGTTTTTTAAATAATTAATATACGAGTGTTTTTTAAATAAACGCAATTAATATGTGCTTCAGAAAACAAAGCTTGAATGCATGGATGCCGTCCATTTAACGTAGTGTATACGTACTTGTTGTTTGGCCATATCGGTGACGACAGTGCCTGGTGCGACGCAGTTCACACGAATCTTATCACCGGCCCACTCGACAGCGAGACTCCTTGTGAGTTGGTTCATCCCTCCTATATATACACGCGATTTAATACATTTTATTTAACGGCTCGCCAAGAAATCTATTTATTGTAGTCACAAGGAGCTGCTCCTGTCTTTCTTGTTTTTTTTATTATTTACCCTTGGTAACTGTCACTACTGGAAACTCGCGCTTTGCCGAGTGCCTGCGGCACTCGGCAAAGCCCGAAATACACTCGTCAAAGGCTTTACCTAGTGCCGCACTTAGTAAAGGGCACTCGGCAAAGAATTACACTCGGCAAAATGAAAATGCGAAAAAAACTAAAAATAATAGCAAAAAAAAATTTTTGGGGGGAGGCCGCCACCCGCCAGCGACCTTCCATCTAGCGCCACCGGCCATCGAAATCGCTGTATTTTTTGCGCAAAATTCGCGGCTAACGCGGCCGGCGGGATTCGAACTCACAACCTCTCCCTCCGTTTGTTTGCTGCTCTACCACTGCACTACACCGTCACTATGTCTAGATTCCGTTATCTATCCTCATATATTATACTAAATCGAGAGTAAATTGCTTGTTTGAGGCCCTAAACGAATTCAAATCAAAAAGTGGTCATCTACAAAGTTTCATAACTTTTGGAGATCTACAATTTTCATTTATGAAGTTTTTCCATCCGAGGTCATTTGAAAAATTCGAATTTTAAATTTGAGAGATTCAAACGTAGTTTTGCATGATAAGATGATTTCAAATCAAAAAGTTGTCAACTACACAGTATCATAACTTTTGGAGATCTACAATTTTCATTTAGGAAGTTTTTCCATCCGAGGTCGTTTGAAAAATTCAAATTTTAAATTTGAGAGATTCAAACGTAGTTTTGCATGATAAGATGATTTCAAATCAAAAAGTTGTCAACGACATAGTTTCATAACTTTTGGAGATCTACAATTTTCATATAGGAAGTTTTTCCATCTGAGGTTGTTTGAAAAATTCAAATCTTAAAATTTTCAAATTCAAACGTCGTTTTTTGCATGACAAGATGATTTCAAATCAAAATGTTGCCAACTACAAAATTTCATAACTTCTCAAGATCTACAAAGTTTATTTTGGTCATTTGTTCATCCAACATAGTGGTAGTAACATTATTCACAAATCTTATATATCTCTCTTCTACTTTCATGAAACTAATATGAGAGATATGAGAGAGACGTAGATTTTATGAACAACATTATTGTCGCTTTGTCAAATGAAGAAATGATCAAAATAAACTTTGTAGATCTTGAGAAGTTATACAACTTTGTAGTTTAAAAGTTTTTCATTTGAATTCATTTAGGGCCTCAAAAATTGCTTTGAAAAAATAATTTGTCGAGGGCCAAAAAAAATGCACACGGCAAAATGCCTCTTCGCCGAGTGCAAAAAAAGGCACTCGGCAAAGACGCATTTTGCCGAGTACCAAAAAATGGCACTCGGCAAAATACATCTTTGCCGAGTGCCAAAAAAAGGCACTCGGCAAAGACGCATTTTGCCGAGTGCCGAAAAAAAACACTCGGCAAAGCCATCTTTGCCGAGTGCCGAAAAAAACACATACACTTGGCAAAGCTTCCAGCACTCGGCAAAGTGCCGGTTTCCAGGTAGTGTGTAACTACTGTATGCTCTCAATGTCCCTGTTTATTCATCGCTATAGTTTACATGCCGGTCAAATATTTTTTTTAGTTTGATTCAATTTATAGAAAATATTTGTAATGTTTGCATCACCAAATAAATTTATTATGAAAATAGATCCATTCATCTATCTAATGGTACTAAAAATATTGATATTTTTGTATATATATTTTTGTTAAGTTGATTACGTTTGACTTCTCGTGAGGTGAGGATGACAGTTAAAAAGGGAACACAGGATTATTTTTCTGCCCCCGCCGGTAGAAATACAAATACGTACAATACCTTTAGCAGCAGAGTAAATCGCCACGTTCGGGGCGCCAAGGCAGCTCGCAACGGAGGAGATGTGGACGATGCTTCCGCCGCCGGCGACGGTGGTTTTCCGGACGAGCGGGTGCGCGAGCTGGCTGATGTGGAAGCACGACTCCAGGTTGGTGGCCATGATCCGCGCGTAGTCCTCTGCCGTGCACTCCGTCGTCGGCCTGAACACCATCTGCGCCGCGTTGTTCACCTGCCCAACATGCAGCCAAACCCAAATTAACGTCGCGTGCATGGCAGGCCGGGGATGCTTTCTATAGTAAGGCCTCATTCAGTTCATGGACGATCGATTCGTTCGCATCCGATCCTGCGCTTACTTACAAGGAAGTCGAGCTGGCCGGCGATGACTGTTGGTGTAATCCTGTCACAACACCAGGCAGCAACGTGGCGTGTCCAAGCTGGCAGCGGCAAGGCGGGAAGCTCAGGTTCAAACTGAGGCAGACAAGCCGGGGCAGCAGTTGGTGGTGGTGATTGGCCCACGTTCTGCAGTTATCTGCATTCTGTGTTAATCAGTGCATTGGTGTCGAGTTTGTGCGGTTATTGCTTTGTAAAAGAGGTCCATTAGCTGCAGGTATAAGTAGCTGGATCCTTAGTGTGTGTGATGTGGTATTTGGTAAGCCGGTTAGGCATTTGTATCGTGAACTATCAAAAGCGAAAAGGGGCGCTGTCACCTTGTCGTCCGGTGACAGTTTCCAAATCTGTGATCGCTCTGTGTTCAGTTTCTTGCGTGTGTTTTATCCATCCACTATACAGCGTGATTGATTGTCGATCCTAGACTTTCATCTGGTATCGGAGCCGTCAATCTCACGCGGTGCCACTCTTAGATCTAGGACCATGTCAATCGTTCCCGGCGGCGGCAGCGGGAGCGGGGATGGTGCGCGGGGCAGCGGGGAAGCGCACCAGGTGTATCCGACCCTGACGAGCACGAATTATACCAGTTGGTGTATTCGTGTTTAGGCGATCATGGAGGATCGGGAGGAGTAGGAGGTTGTGTTGCCGGAGGAGAGCACATCGGCGACGGAGCCAACGGCGGCGGAAGCGGCGAAGCTGACCGCCAAGGACAAGAAGGTGAAAGCCCATCTACTTCAGTGCATCCCTGACGACATCTTGATGCAAGTCGCCAAGAAGAAGACGGGGAAGGAGGTGTGGGACTCACTGAAGGCGCGGTTCGTCGGCGCGGATCGGGTCAGAGACGCTCGGCTGCAAATGCTGAAAAGCGAATTTGATGCAGTTGAGATGAAGGAAGATGAATCCCTGGATCAGGTTGTGGGTAAACTGACAGCATTGTCAGTTAGGAGTAGTAGCTTGGGGGGGAGCATCGGAGATTCAGATTTGGTGAAGAAACTGTTTGATACCGTGCCCGATCGGTATCTCACCGTCGTGGCAGGTATTGAACAGTTCTATGATCTGAAGACCTTAGCGTTCGATGAAGCAGTGGGGCGCCTGAAGGCCTTTGAGGAGCGCATACGGCGGGGAAGCAGTGGCTCTCGATCGGTGAAAGGCCAAGTCTTGCTAACTCAGGCAGAGTGGGAAGCAAGACAGAAGAATGCTGATGGAGATTTCTCGGGGAAGGGGAAGAGAGGTGATAGGAGTTGGCGAGGGAGAGGTCGTGGCCGGGGAGGCAGCAGCAGTGGCCGTGGAGGTGGTGCTGACGTAGGCAGGGATGGCAACTTGAAGCGTGACAAGAGTCACATCAAATGCTTCAAGTGCCATAGCTATGGTCACTACGCCAACCGATGCCCTGGTGAGAAGAAGAAGGAGGAGGCACATTATGCCAAAGCAGAAGAGAAGGAGCATTCAGTGCTATTGGCTGAAACGGCCTTGCCGGGACAGCTACAGTACTCATCCGACAACAGGGCTCCAAGGGTGCTTCTGAAAGAGGCAGGGACAGTGCCTGAACTCTGTCTTGCTGAAGGAGGCAATCCTACAGGGAACATTTGGTACTTGGATAATGGAGCTAGTAACCACATGACTGGTGATCTTCAGAAATTTAAGGATCTGGATCATGGCATAACATGCAAGGTGAGGTTTGGTGATGATTCCACTGTTACAATTCATGGTAAAAGTACAATAGTTTTCCATGGAAAATTTGAGGATCAGTGGATTCTGTGAGATGTCTATTACATTCCTAGATTAAGAAGTAATCTTATCAGCCTTGGTCAATTGATAGAAATAGGACATAAGATTTTGCTTGATGAAAATGAGCTAGAGGTTGTAGAGAAACAATCTGATAGACTAATCATGAAAGTTCCCAGGACAGTAAACATGATGTACAAAATTGAGTTGAATACAGTGGAACCTGTCTGTTTGATGGCTAGCATAGAAAATGAAGCTTGGTTGTGGCATGGAAGATTAGGACATGTCAACTTTAGATCCTTGAAACAATTGGTGGGGAAAGGAATGGCTTTTGGGGTTCCTGTCATTAGTCACCCTGAACAAGTGTGCAGTGACTGTCTGACAGCCAAACAAACAAGAGCAAGCTTTCCTAGAGCTACTCAGTGGCAAGCAGAAGAGAAGCTCAAATTGGTCCATGTGGATCTGTGTGGTCCAATTTCACCAGAAACAGCAGGAGGGAATAAATACTTCATGCTGCTGGTTGATGATCACTCAAGGTGGATGAAAGTGCACATGCTTAAGAGCAAAGATCAAGCACTTGCTGCTTTTATAAAGTACAAGGTAGAAGTTGAAAACCTGACAGAGTGCAGAATCAAGACTCTCAGGTCAGATAGGGGAGGGGAATTCCTATCTGGTTTGTTTGCAGAGGTGTGTGAACAAGCAGGGATCAAGAGATAGTTTACTGCTCCATTTACTCCCCAACAAAATGGAGTAGTTGAGAGAAGAAACAGGACAGTCATGGATATGGCTAGAGCATTGCTGAAGAGCATGAAAGTTCCAGGGAGATACTGGGCAGAAGCTATTAGGCATGCTGTTTATCTTCTCAATAGGTTACCTACCAAGGTATTGGGTGATAAGACACCACATGAAACTTGGACCGGAAGGAAGCCAAGTTTGGAACATTTGAAGGTGTTTGGGTGTACAACTCATGCCAAGGTTGTTACACCACACCTGAAGAAACTTGATGATAGAAGCAGGAAGCTAGTGTATTTTGGGGTTGAGGATGGAAGCAAGGCATACAGGTTGTATGATCCAGCCTCAAACAAAATTGTTGTTAGCAGGGATACAGTGTTTGAAGAGAGCAAGGTGTGGGACTAGGATGGAGAAGTTTATGTGGATTTTATAGTTGATGGTGAATCATCAACAGATTATTTTGGTAGTGGAGGTGAAAATAGTGAGGTCTGGTGGCAGAGTGAACAGATGCAACATGGAAATGATACAGTACCTGAAGATTCAGAAAATGTGCCAGATGAGCTACAGTGGCCAGCTGATCAAGAAATGCAGAATGATACCTCTGCAGAATTCTCAGGAGCTGGTTTCTCCACACCACAACAGGAACACTCTGGGAGTGAGATGCTCACACCATCATCAGTAAATGAAAGTGGAGCCATGAGGTTCAGAAATCTGGATAATATCTATGATGACACCTCAGAGGTTGAACTGGTAGACTCCGATGTGGAAGCACTATTGGTGGAAGCTGATGAACCAACCAGTTATGCAGAAGCTGCTGCTCATCAAGAATGGAAGGATGCTATGGACAAGGAAATGCAATCCATAGAAAGGAACAAAACATGGAAACTGGTCAAGTTACCTGTGGGTAAGAAACCCATTGGGCTGAAGTGGGTTTTCAAACTGAAAAGGAACTCTAATGGTGAAGTGGTGAAATACAAGGCCAGATTAGTTGCAAAAGGATATGTGCAAAAATATGGAATAGATTTTGAAGAGGTGTTTGCCCCTGTTGCCAGGTTAGACACAGTGAGAGTGCTACTTGCATTTGCAGCTAATAATGGATGGAAAGTTCATCATTTGGATGTCAAATCTGCTTTCTTACATGGAGAACTAGAGGAAGAGGTCTATGTCTCACAACCTGAGGGCTATAAAGTGAAGGGCAGGGAACAGGAAGTGTTCAAGCTGAGCAAAGCACTCTATGGTCTGAAACAAGCTCCTAGGGCTTGGAATGTCAAGCTAGACAATAGCCTGAAGAAGCTTGGTTTCAGAAGATGTTTGAGTGAGCAAGCAGTGTATACCAGGGGTACTGGTGACAGTGCAGTGATCTTGGGAGTTTATGTTGATGATCTTGTTGTAACTAGGAGCAATACAGAAGAGATCAATTTGTTTAAGAAGCAGATGATGGCAGAATTTGAAATGACAGATTTGGGGCTGCTGAGCTACTATCTTGGAATAGAAGTAGATCAGAGAGAGGATTTCATCACTGTAAAGCAAAGTGGATATGCAAGAAAGGTGTTGGAACAGTTTGGGATGAGTGAGTGTAACTCTACCAAGTTTCCAATGGAACCTGGATGCAAACTGAATGCAGATAAAGGAGGTCAGCAGGTTGATGCTACTGAATACAGGAAGATGATTGGATGCTTGAGGTATTTGTTGCACAGCAGGCCTGACCTAGCTTATTATGTGGGAGTTGCTAGCAGATTCATGGAAAGGCCCTACATGTGATGCATGCCAAAGCTGTCAAACAGATTTTGAGATACTTGAGAGGCACAATTAATCTTGGACTGGTGTATGTTCAAGGTGGGTGTGCAGACAAGCTTGTGGGTTACTCTGATAGTGATCATGGTGCTGATGCTGTTGAAAGGAGAAGCGCAGGAGGAATGGCATTCTATTTGAATGAGAACTTGGTCACTTGGTGCTCATAGAAACAGAAGACTGTTTCACTGTCTTCATGTGAGTCAGAGTTTATGGCTGCTACAGCTGCAGCTAAACAGGGTTTGTGGCTCAGAAATTTGATCAGTGAGATCACAAGAGAGAAGCCAAAGACAGTCACCCTGTTTGTTGATAACAATTCTGCAATTGCTCTCATGAAAAACCCTGTCTTTCATGGTAGAAGTAAGCACATTGATTTGAAGTATCATTTCATTAGGGAATGCATTGAGAGGGGGCAGATTGTGGTCAGAAGGGTGGGGACTGAAGAACAAAAGGCAGATGTGTTGACTAAGTCTATGGCAGCAGTGAAGCTGAGTGTCATGACTCACCTGATTGGTGTCAGGGATCTCAGTGTGTGCCAGGCTTAAGGGGGAGTTCTGTTGGTGTAATCCAGTCACAACACCAGGCAGCAACGTGGCGTGTCCAAGCTGGCAGCGGCAAGGCGGGAAGCTCAAGGTTCAAACTGAGGCAGACAAGCCGGGGCAGCAGTTGGTGGTGGTGACCGCGCCCACGTTCTGCAGTTATCTGCATTCTGTGTTATTCAGTGCATTGGTGTCGAGATTGTGCGGTTATTGCTTTGTAAAAGAGGTCCATTAGCTGCAGGTATAAGTAGCTGGATCCTTAGTGTGTGTGATGTGGTATTTGGTAAGCCGGTTTGGCATTTGTACCGTGAACTATCAAAAGCGAAAAGTGGCGCTGTCACCCTGTCGTCCGGTGACAGTTTCCAAATCTGTGATCGCTCTGTGTTCAGTTTCTTGCGTGTGTTTGATCCATCCACTATACAGCGTGATTGATTGTCGATCCTAGACTTTCAAAGACGTCCGTGACGGTGTCCATGAGCGCCTCCCTCTCGGCGCGCACGGCGACAGTCGCACACGGAGATGGTGACCTGGAGGCCCTTCTCCTCCGCCCACCGCCGGCGGCACTCCTCCAGCTCTGCGGTGTTGCGGGAGCACGTGTGCACCCGCGCGCCGAACGCCGCCAGCTCCTCCACGATGGCGTGCCCGATGCCCTTGCTCCCACCAGTGACCAGCGCCGTCGCGCCGGCCAGGTTCCACCGCTTGTTGGGCGTCGCTGCTGCCATCCCCAGTCCTCGATCTCTAGCTATTACATACGTTGGGACTTGGGACTTGGGAGAGAGCCATTGCGCCTGAACGCTTATTTATATCGCCCAGGTGAACAATTAGTCAAATTATTAGCTTTAGGGTTACTTAAAATCTGGTACGTACATATATATACAAGCGAAATTTAGATTACAAGTACTTTATGTTAAGAGTCGTAGCGAATATTGCAAGGTAGAGTAATTTTCTGTTTTTTTTTTAAATGATGGTAGAGTAATGAAGTTGATGTAGACAGTCCGTTGTGCGGTTCAGTTTAAGTCCGGTAGTCCACAGGGAGACGTCAGCAAAGCTGCACCACGTATTGTCAGTGTCTTCGTCTTATCCGACACGAGAGCCTCTCATCTTCTGAGCCCGAAATATCGGTGTTGGCCCACTGAGAGCGTGTTTAGAAATTCGACAGTAATAATATAGTAATTTCACGTGATTCAATTAAATATCACAGAAAAACACACGAACAGGAAAGACTTCCTGTGAATGAGTAGGTATACCAGTATATTAACATGTGTTTTTTCCATTGATAGAATCTTACATTGGAACGTAGAAATTCGACAGTAATAATATAGTAATTTCAGGTGATTCAGTTAAATATCACAGGAAAACACACGAACAGAAAAGACTTCCTGTGAATGAGTAGGTATACCAGTATATTAACCTGTGTTTTTTCCATTGATAGAATCTTACAGAAGATATAAATAATAAAGCTCTCTTTGAACAAAGGATTTACAAAACATAGAAATGAAAAAAAAAACATATAGTAATGAAAATGACCTAACATTTGGAATCCTATAGGATTTCAGACCAAAAGAAATTAGTTTGAAGATGCCTTTGGAAGCAACGTAGGATAAACATTGGAAACAAAACATCAAGGTTAGTGTAGCACTATGAAAAAAGAGAAGGAAATTTTTTTGAAAAAAGGTGCTTTATTGGGCCAGCCCAACTCTCCCTAACTCCATTTACACAGACCACACCCTCGTACGTTCATCTTCTCCAGAACAGCCACTTCTGTTTCTTACATTACTTGCTCCTTCCCTTCCTCTTCCATGGCTGCTCTTCCCTAATTCCCCCCTCTACGGCACCAAATCCTTGGGGGAAACTAGCAAAACGGATCGAGGACAACAAGTGGAGCAAGAAGAGGTGCATCTTTCATGTAGATTAAAAATGGTCCTTCTCCATCCCTTCGTGTTGCCCTAGGGTTTGTGGGTGACCAAGGTGAGTTGGATTTTGCCCTTCCCATGCACAAGTTGGGAGTTTAGGGGGGAGTTTGATCATGGGATTAAGTGCACTAGTGGGGGAGAAAAGCTATTTGAATGTTGTTCCTCGAATTTCAGTTGAACAGTTTCTGCAGATTTTCTTGGGGAAGTAACTAGGGACATGGTTTCCAATATCGGCCGAAATCTCCTGATATTTCTGATATATCATCTTTCTCTGTAGGTGCCGATAAGAAAATATCTATCTTTTTCGTACAAATTTTGTTTAAATTTATTTAAATTTACTTAAATTCAAATTAAATTTTATTTGAATTTGATCCGATATTTCCGATATATCATTGTTTATCCTCTTTATCTGTGACCCCCAATAAATTTTAATTTTCCGAAAATGAAAACCTTGACTAGGGATACTTAGAGGTAGAAATAAGTGTTTTCATGTACTACAAAGTTGTGGAGGACCTTCATCTCTATTAGCTCGTGAAAGTTCATGAATTTACTCCGAATGGTTTGAGAGATATGATTTTTCTAAGTTATCTGTCATGTTCTGACCAAGTTTTGGACAGAACTGGATCTAGAATGTTTTGAAGAACCTTAGAGGCATGATGGGACTTTACAAATCATAAGAGATTTGCAGTACTTTTTATTAGATTTCCATATTGGTAAATATCATGGCTTTTGGATAAGAAGAACTCTAGATATAGATTTTCAAAGTTAGATGTATTGTTTTCTGTGCAGAATTTTCAGTTAAGCTTTGCTCATGCATTAGGCCATCTTTCTAAACCTATCTGCATATGTGAGTAATATGAAATTGTAGATTATGAAATGGGTTGCCATCCGGTGAAAGTTCATAGTTTTTTGAAATAATGATATGGAGATATAAAAATGTAAAAGTCTACTGTCTCAATTCTTAGACAGTTTCTAAAGTCTGTTTTGAACAGCAGTCTAGGCCATCTAAAAGGCATGATAAAATATAATATCTTCATGAAAGTTGTATGCCTTGTTGTGTAGATTCGAATAGTGTATTTGTTTGCTATCACAGCTGATGAGAACCAAATATAGGGGTATGTTATGTCCCCGGGAGAGAGGCTCCCAACTGACGAGACCCCCCGACCAATCCCTCCAGGATCGCCCAGGGGCTCGGGGGCAATACCCATAAGGTACGCTCGCGCGTACCCTCCGAGCATGCCCTCAGCCTTCGCCCGGGGGCTCAATCAGGCCCCAAGCTCCTGACCAACTGCAGCCCGAGCTAGCCTCTAGCTTGACCTCAGACCGAGCCAACACCTAGGCCATCGACTGACCTCCCGAGCGTCGGCCAACTTCCCGGGCATCAAGCCAGCCTCCCTGAGCGCCTAGAGCTCGAAGGGCTCGAAAACGCCACTGTGCCATCCCAACCAACGGGCGCGAGGCACTATCGGTCGCTTCCCCGACCAATTCACGCAGACGGCGTGACGCGACAGGACAAATCGCTCCACCGGCTCCAGGGTTGTGTGGCTCAATCCCGAGCCCGCTCATCAGCCCCTGGGCTACGACACCTTCTCCATCAAGTAAGCCTTGAGAAGTTTCACCCGATGGACACGGAACCACACCAGACATCCCCTGACTGCCAAGGGTCAGGACTCAGCGACGTCAGGCGGTGCCCGCGCTCCCCTAACTCCATGACAAGCACTGAGGTCCATCCACGCTGCAGCAGCACCCTCTTGGACCCCGGTGCATGAAGACCATAGACCGTAGCCCCCAAACCGCCTTATACCCAAACCTCCTCGAGATATAACGGGAGGGTCGGCTCCCATAGAAAGTAGGGCTGGACATTCCGAGTTCAGTCGAGCACAGAGCAACCAAGAGGAACAGCCAAGCGTTCCTCCCCCGACTAACCCAGCAAGAGAAGGAGTGTTTCCCTTACTCGCTAGGGAAGAAACCTCACCATCGATGAGCCACAGGATAGCACCAAGCGATCCCCTGCCAAACCCCTTTCTCCTTTTGTCGGGTTAGTAAATCTGGGGTCCCTAATAGGCCTGCTTCCCAGCAAAAGCTCACCGAACAGACGACGTTGCGAATGATGCGCAACTCCTAGGCCGGCGCAGATACCTAAACGATAAGCCAGAAGGCCTAGCCAAGGAGAGGGCGACGCTCGCTTCCGACTCCGACCCACTTCTCCAACCGGAAGGCTTGGCCAAGAAGGGTGCGACGCTGGCTTCCGATCCTCTACTCACAGCTCTTCTCCGACCGGTGCAATCGGAGCCGACTGGGACCAACCGACCGGGGACGCCCACTCGGTGAGGACCCAAGAAATGGGCAGAGCAAGTAAGCCAGGGTGCTCAAGTCAACTGCAATACCGAGGACCGTACCCTGCACACCTGTAGGACAGTACCGACAAGACATGTTAGAAGGGTGCCCTGCAACCTTCCAGGCATGTCAGAACCCAAGCAGTGTTGTGGGCGCCAATATTTGCCCTAAAGTGTTGTGGGCGCCATCAATTCCCATACCAGGAGAACACGGTAAAACCCCCCACATGCATCTAGGCATCAACAGTGTTGTGGACGCCGACATTTGCCATGCTAGGCGAACACAGCGAAGCCTATCAAGTGCATCTGACACAACCAGTATTGAGGGTGCCAACAAACTGTCTTGTACCCGACGGCGTGGGCAACAAGACTAGAAAACACACACATTCTATCTAACTCTCTCTCTCTCTACTTGTAAAGCCGTCCCCTTCATCTATAAAAGGGGATGTGTTCTCTCCTAAAAGGACAATCATTTCAACACACGATAGCAGAACCACTAGGCTTGAACCTCGAGCATACAGTTGAGCACCAACCGAGCTCTCAGCGTCCATTCGACCTTTCCATCATAGACTTGGGTCATGTCTCTCTCTGGCCCGTTTGTAACCCCATAGCAAACTTCGAGCACCTGGGCTTAGGAATAAAGTCACCGACCGACTCAAACTAGACGTAGGGCACGTTGCCTGAACCAGCATAAGTCTTGTGTCATTGAGTGCTAGGCCACATCCGATCACAACGTACTGGCAAAACGACAAATATTTACTAGTTGGTCACTTTTCGCACCGACACCTTTGTTGTAACCCCTCAATTTAGGTGCTCCTGAATACAAAGAACTACTCACTGCTGGACGTAGAGCCTCAATAGTGCGAACCAGGATACATCATCGTGTCTTTCTCTCATGTTCTTGAGTCCACCCGAGCAACAAACACGCAACAATAGCCTTAATAAATTAAATGATACAAAAAGGTGAAGCAGCACTGTTGCATTTGACTTGGTGCTTTGTTCGTTGTTTTGCTTGTATGTCAGTTGGGGCATAGGAGCGCTTTACCTACTGTGTATATTTGTTGAAATGAATTCTACCTCTGACATTATACTACTTAAGCAGATGGTAGTGCTTCGGATCGCACATAGAGTGATCATCACTTCATTAGAGTCAAGAAAGCGTAGCGGTTATTTGCTTTAGCTTGTTCTTCATTCTACCTCCACCTTAAAAAAATCGAGAAACCAATCCAACACAATATTACATCTCAACCATGTTATGGAATTGTCACACACTGCTACAGGAATCAATTTTTGCGCAGTGTGGCCAAAATGGGCTCCGTGGCGGGCACCTCTTTTGCTTGCCATGGTTAACCGGTGGCCGGCCACCGAGGCGCCCGCTGTGGGAAAAGGGTTTACCGTGGCGGGCCACCTTACTTGCCCGCCGCAGGAAATTGTTATTTACCGCGGCGAGCGGTATGAATCGCCCGCCGCGGTTTATACGATTTACCGTGGCGGGCTCTTTAAACTGCCCGCCGCGGTAAAGAGTTGAATTACCGAGGTGGGCGCTTTATCTTGCCCGCCGCGGTAAAGCCTGTATAAATACACAGCACCACCCCTTCATCTTCTCCATGGGTCTTCCTCTCTCAAACTCATGGGGGGAGGCTTTGCCCTAAAATTTTAGGAAACTTTTGATTTGAGTTGAAGGGCTTGGATTTGAGGGAGGAGGACATCATAAGAGGTTCATAAAGGCTCTCCCTTTCTCCTTCCATCCTCTCTCTCTATTTCCATCACCTAGAGTTCTCTCTAGATCTAGATCTAGATCTAGATCTAGATCAATTTTAATGGAAAAAATGATGTCATGTATTTCTTTAACTTTAGATTCATCATAGATGCATGCTTCATCTTTCACATCGTCATTTCCTCTCTTTTTCATGATTTTGGACGTAAAAATCATCAATTTCTCCTAATTCTTCTTTATTTAATGTTGATTGTGACAGATAATGTTCGTAGGTATGATGGATAGGTCGGAATGGATGTACTGGATCGATAGAGTGAATGATCCGTGGTACCTCTTTGAATTAAGGAAGTTTATTGCTGCTGGTAAAGCTCACCGTGAGAGACTGAAGCGGATGACAACCATATGTCCATGTTCTCAGTTGCAAGAACCTAAAAGCCCACCGAGACAGCGAGGTTCAAACTCATTTGATCATGTATGGTTTCGTCGAGGGCTACACAGTCTGGACATTTCACGGTGAAAGAGTTGGTGCGAGTGGCGGTGCATCTGGAGTGAGCTCTTCGACGCCGACGACGACAGCACCACTGGTGAATAAAGATCCTTTAGGAGCACCCGGCTCCTCATCATCTTCAGCAGTAGCTGCGCTAGCCGATAGTGACAACAGTTGTCGTGATTACATCACGGTGGATGATCTAATGCAAGACATGGCCGACGAAGCCGGCGATAGTGGGGATGGTCAGGATACTGTGAGCCAACCCGAGGATGTGCAGCTTGTTGAAGATCTAGTCAAATACTTCGATGAAGACGACGTTGTGTTGGGTTGTCCAAAGTGGTTGGAGAATTTCAGAGAGTTGAAGCAGGCGGCAGTTGATCCTCTCTATAAGGACGGCGGCGATTGTCCGAAGGAGTGCACTGGCGCTCCATTTTAACCTCCATATGTTGATGTTGAAGGCTCGTCATGGTTGGTCTGACACTAGCTTCAATGAGTTGTTAAGCTACCTTGCCACCACGTACCCAACGGCTAACAAGGTGCCCGCCAATACTTATCGAGGGCCAAGAAGCTGATCCGGCCAGTGGCGATGAAGCTTAGAAAGTTTGATGCATGCCCTAACCACTTGCATCCTGTATCAGGGGCAATGAGTATGAGAATTTGATGAGTTGTCCGCACTAGCGGCTTTAGTCGGTACATGAAAAATGCTGGTTGTCGCGTGGATGCAGAAGACGAGGGAGGCTTGCAGGGGTGGTCGGAAGAAGAACAAGAAGGGGCAAAGAAGAGCAGTGCGGCCAAACAGATCTCGGCTCAGCAGGACGATGAAGAAGAGGGTTACACACACTAGGAAAAAGTCCTAGCACTGTCGGTGTGGTACCTGCCTGTGACCGATCGCCTGCGTGCAATATTCGGGAACCCGAACGATGCCAAGCTCATGTCCTAGCATGCATCAGCTAACCGCCTGAAAGACGATGGCAAGCTACGGCACCCATCTGATGGCAAGCAGTGGAACGATTTCGACGAGGCCTACCTGGAGTTTGGCAAGGAGCCCAGGCATGTTAGGTTCGCACTGAGTACCGACGGGATGAACCCGTTCGGTGAGCTTAGCAGCTCGCACAACACTTGGCCCGTCGTGCTCACCATGTACAACCTACGTCCCCTGTCTATGTCAGAAGCGTAGGTACCTTATGCTGACCATGCTTATCTCCTAGACCGAAGCAGCCCGGCAACGATATAGATGTGTTCCTAGAGCCGTTCATGGAGGAAATGAAGATACTATTTGATGTTGGGGTCCAGATGGCGGATGCATCCCGCAAGGAGAAGTTCACACTAAAAGTAATCATCTTTGTCACCATCACCGATTACCCCGGTCTCTTCTCACTGTCGAGGGCAGATCAAAGGGAAGACCAAGCTGCATAATTTGCATCGACGGGACCTGCTACACTTACCTTGAGGGATCCAATAAGATGGTGTACACTGAGGCATAGACGGTTCCTCACCAAAAATCACAGGTATAGAAGAAGTATTATGAACAAATACTTTGACAATCAGGATGAGCCGCAGCGTGATCAACCGACGCAGACTAGTTGGGGGACAAAGGTGTATGAGATGGTCAAGGACATGGATCAGGTGGAGTTTGGAAAGAAGAAGAAGCCGCCTGAAGAGGGGCCCAAGCAGACAAGGAAGCGAAAGTGGGACTAGACGGAGGAAGTCCCCGCCGCCGTTCCTTTCAAGAAGAAGTCAATTTTCTTCAAGTACCTGTCATATTGGAAAACACTGAATACACCCCATGCCATCGACTGCATGCACCTAGAGAAAAATGTCTTCGAAAGCACGATCGGTGTCCTGCTGGACATCAAGGGCAAGACAAAAGATGGTATCAAGTCACGAACGGATCTTGTCAATCTGGGCATCAGGCCAGACCTTCACCTGGGACCGCCTTAGAACGGTAAAGTCGATATCCCGAGTGTGCAGCCTGCAACCTAACGCAAGATGAGAGGAACGGCTTTTCTTAAGTTGCTTAGGGGTATCAAGGTGCCGACTGGTTTCTCTTCCAACATCAAGAGCCTGGTCTCCATGAAAGACCTCATAATGATCGGCTACAACTCACACGACTGCCACGTCATGCTGACAGTGTTCCTACCAATTGCGATTAGGGCTATCCGTCCAGAGTACGTGAAGATGGTCATCACACGGATGTCATACTTCTTTAACCGCATCACCCATAAGGTCATTGATAAGGCTGAGCTGCCTGCCTTGAAGGAGTTCATCACATGAGATCCCTTTGCCAGCTCGAGATGTGCTTTCCACCATCTTACTTTGATATTATGCCACACCTAATGATGCATATGGTCGATCAGATCCATCAACTGGGCCCCGTGTACCTACACCAGATGTGGACGTATGAGCGGTTCATGTCCACCCTCAACAGATACGTCCATAACCGCGCTTACTCAGAGGGCTCTATGATCGAGGCATACACAACAGAGGAGGCCGTGAACTAGTGTATGAGGTACATAAAAGATGGGAGGGTGATTGGGCTGCCTGTCCATCACCACTAAGGCAAAACCTCAGGGATGGGGTGCACAGGCTGAAAAGTACGCACCGATGTAGCAAACCAAATGGTGCAAGAAGCTCATTACAGCATCCTTCATCAGTTAGTGAGCATGGAGAAATACATTGAAAAGCACCTAGAAGAGATCTGCGCCGCTAATGACAGACAACGCACGGAGGCATGGGTCCAGAACCATCACAAGAGCAATTTCATAGAGTGGCTCAAAGAGCAACACATACCCCTTGAAGGATGCCCTGATGAAGATACGGAGACTAGCAGGGCGATGACAGTGGCCTGCTAGGGCCAGTCATGGCCACCAACGGCCAGACAGGCTGACTAGGGCTCGGCATTGCGGTGCGCGGAACGCGGCCAGCCTCACGATGTCGAGTTGCTGCGCGAGGTGACCACGCACACGGATCTCACAAACCCAATTTTAAACAAAGAAGGCCATCCATAGGACGCAAAGATTCTTATTGTCTTGGTCTCCAAAGTTCCACAAGTCCCCACCCTGAGCGCTCGTTGATCCTCACACTGTTGCAATCAGACCTAGAACCAAATACTATCCTAGAAAAGCTCATCACTACCGGTTCAAAAACCCTATCATGTCGGTTTTTTAAACTGGCAGTGATGAGGGAGCTCATCACTGCCAGTTCTAGAAATGACATTTTTTAATACCGAGTGGTCACGCAATTTTTTACGCAAAAAACACATGCTTTGTGGCCAGCCGGCGCTGGAACCCACGACGTCAGGCTTCGCCCGTTCGTCCCTAGACGCTTCGCACATACAACACTTGTGTCCATTTGGGATATTCGTCCTTCCCATTCTATGTTCATCTGATTTTGAAATGAGTATTTGAAACCCTAAGTGAATTCAAATGAAAAAGTTGTCAACTATAAAAGTTTTATAACCTTTTGAGATTTACAACTTTGGTTTGGTCATTTCTCCATCCGAGGTTGTTTGAAAAAATTGAATATCGAATGTGAGAAAATTTCAAACGTAATTTTCCATGGATAGATGATTTCAAATGAAAAGTTGTCAGTTACAAAGCTGCATAACTTTTAGAGGTCTACAACTTTTATTTTGGTTGTTTCTCCATCCGAGGTCATTTGAAAATTCAAATTTCAAATGTGAGATTTCAAACGTAATTTTCATTAGATAAATGATTTCAATTGAAAAAGTTGTCAACTACAAAGTTGCATAACTTTTCGATATCTAACACTTTTGTTTTGGTTGCTTCTTCATCCGAGATTCTTTCCTACCACTACACATTCACTTGTGATGATAAAGCATATGGGTTCCTTTGGTATTAACTATACAAAATGTTGTGAATCAAATATTTCGGCAACAAAACGACTTCAAATAAAAAAGTTGTGAACTACAAAGTTGGATAACTTTTCCGATATCTACAACTTCTGTGTTGGTTATTTCTCCATCCGATATCTTTCCCTACAACTACACACTCATTTGTGATGCATATTTGGACATTCCAAACGATCTCAAATCAAAAAAGTTTAAACTACAAAGATGTAGATCTCATCGAGTAGTAAAACTTTGGTATAAAGTTTGTCTTTATCGGACATCATATGAGAACGTTATGAAATTTTTTGTGTTGTCTATTATTATCGGGTCATGTCTTGTACCAGCAGTGATAGTATCACTACCGGTTCAAGCCAAGAACCGACCGAGATGAACCCAATATCACTGCCATTTGCTCCTATCACTGCCAGTTTAAGCGACAAACCGGTAGTGATGGGCTAACAGACTCTGTCACTGCCTGTTTGTAAGCAACCGACAGTGATGGGCCGGCAGTGAAGGTCAATTTTATAGTAGTGAAATCCAATAGGTCCCCTGAATAAGACCTGCAATAGAGAATTGGATCGGCAATTGTCAACAACAACTGTGTTCCTTGTTAGCCGCCTCAACAATAAGAGTGACAGAAAATTATTGTATTTCCAAGAGTACCATATACTCCCTCCGTTCCTTAATATAAGCCATATAGTTTTTAGCACCAATATTAATGCACGGCTTGGGGAAGGATGTGAGACCTGAGGAAAAAAAGGAAAATCAGGCCATCTTCTCTCTCCCAATCAGATTGCTTCCTAAATCTAAGGGATTAGTTGAGGCATGTGCTATGTAAGGTGGGAAGGTTTTCAAACTAATCGGTGTGGGAGCTGATACGTACTTATATTTTGGAATTTTCTTTAGAAATTTATATAGCTTATATTAAGGAACGGAGAGAGTATTAAACAAGTTTTGGGTATTCCAAGGTGAATTAATTCCTAACACTCTTCACAAAAAACACGACATGTGAGCATTCAAAGAAAAGATGTTACATTAAGTCCACTTCAGTCCATCATGAGAGCATGCCTGGCAGGTGTACCTAGGTACCAACTACCAAAGCCAACTTCCTCTAGAATTTTATCTGCCATTTGTTGCCATTCATATTCATCGCCTGGCCGGTGATTTTCTGCTCAGGCGCCGCTTATGGTCCGGCCGCCGTCGACGTAGATGACTTGGCCAGTGACATAGGACGCCGCCGGCATACACAGAAACGCCACCACCGACGCGATCTCCGCCGGCTCGCCGCTCCGCTGCAGCGGAATACGCGACAAACTTTCTTTCTCCAGGATAAACGGGACATGTGTCGACCACAAATTAACACGGTGAGAGAGCGACTGAGTTTTATGTTTGACGTGAAGTCGACGGTTAAATTCAAATAGAAACAAATGTTTTTTAAATAATTAATATACGAGTGTTTTTTAAATAAACGCAATTAATATGTGCTTCAGAAAACAAAGCTTGAATGCATGGATGCCGTCCATTTAACGTAGTGTATACGTACTTGTTGTTTGGCCATATCGGTGACGACAGTGCCTGGTGCGACGCAGTTCACACGAATCTTATCACCGGCCCACTCGACAGCGAGACTCCTTGTGAGTTGGTTCATCCCTCCTATATATACACGCGATTTAATACATTTTATTTAACGGCTCGCCAAGAAATCTATTTATTGTAGTCACAAGGAGCTGCTCCTGTCTTTCTTGTTTTTTTTATTATTTACCCTTGGTAACTGTCACTACTGGAAACTCGCGCTTTGCCGAGTGCCTGCGGCACTCGGCAAAGCCCGAAATACACTCGTCAAAGGCTTTACCTAGTGCCGCACTTAGTAAAGGGCACTCGGCAAAGAATTACACTCGGCAAAATGAAAATGCGAAAAAAACTAAAAATAATAGCAAAAAAAAATTTTTGGGGGGAGGCCGCCACCCGCCAGCGACCTTCCATCTAGCGCCACCGGCCATCGAAATCGCTGTATTTTTTGCGCAAAATTCGCGGCTAACGCGGCCGGCGGGATTCGAACTCACAACCTCTCCCTCCGTTTGTTTGCTGCTCTACCACTGCACTACACCGTCACTATGTCTAGATTCCGTTATCTATCCTCATATATTATACTAAATCGAGAGTAAATTGCTTGTTTGAGGCCCTAAACGAATTCAAATCAAAAAGTGGTCATCTACAAAGTTTCATAACTTTTGGAGATCTACAATTTTCATTTATGAAGTTTTTCCATCCGAGGTCATTTGAAAAATTCGAATTTTAAATTTGAGAGATTCAAACGTAGTTTTGCATGATAAGATGATTTCAAATCAAAAAGTTGTCAACTACACAGTATCATAACTTTTGGAGATCTACAATTTTCATTTAGGAAGTTTTTCCATCCGAGGTCGTTTGAAAAATTCAAATTTTAAATTTGAGAGATTCAAACGTAGTTTTGCATGATAAGATGATTTCAAATCAAAAAGTTGTCAACGACATAGTTTCATAACTTTTGGAGATCTACAATTTTCATATAGGAAGTTTTTCCATCTGAGGTTGTTTGAAAAATTCAAATCTTAAAATTTTCAAATTCAAACGTCGTTTTTTGCATGACAAGATGATTTCAAATCAAAATGTTGCCAACTACAAAATTTCATAACTTCTCAAGATCTACAAAGTTTATTTTGGTCATTTGTTCATCCAACATAGTGGTAGTAACATTATTCACAAATCTTATATATCTCTCTTCTACTTTCATGAAACTAATATGAGAGATATGAGAGAGACGTAGATTTTATGAACAACATTATTGTCGCTTTGTCAAATGAAGAAATGATCAAAATAAACTTTGTAGATCTTGAGAAGTTATACAACTTTGTAGTTTAAAAGTTTTTCATTTGAATTCATTTAGGGCCTCAAAAATTGCTTTGAAAAAATAATTTGTCGAGGGCCAAAAAAAATGCACACGGCAAAATGCCTCTTCGCCGAGTGCAAAAAAAGGCACTCGGCAAAGACGCATTTTGCCGAGTACCAAAAAATGGCACTCGGCAAAATACATCTTTGCCGAGTGCCAAAAAAAGGCACTCGGCAAAGACGCATTTTGCCGAGTGCCGAAAAAAAACACTCGGCAAAGCCATCTTTGCCGAGTGCCGAAAAAAACACATACACTTGGCAAAGCTTCCAGCACTCGGCAAAGTGCCGGTTTCCAGGTAGTGTGTAACTACTGTATGCTCTCAATGTCCCTGTTTATTCATCGCTATAGTTTACATGCCGGTCAAATATTTTTTTTAGTTTGATTCAATTTATAGAAAATATTTGTAATGTTTGCATCACCAAATAAATTTATTATGAAAATAGATCCATTCATCTATCTAATGGTACTAAAAATATTGATATTTTTGTATATATATTTTTGTTAAGTTGATTACGTTTGACTTCTCGTGAGGTGAGGATGACAGTTAAAAAGGGAACACAGGATTATTTTTCTGCCCCCGCCGGTAGAAATACAAATACGTACAATACCTTTAGCAGCAGAGTAAATCGCCACGTTCGGGGCGCCAAGGCAGCTCGCAACGGAGGAGATGTGGACGATGCTTCCGCCGCCGGCGACGGTGGTTTTCCGGACGAGCGGGTGCGCGAGCTGGCTGATGTGGAAGCACGACTCCAGGTTGGTGGCCATGATCCGCGCGTAGTCCTCTGCCGTGCACTCCGTCGTCGGCCTGAACACCATCTGCGCCGCGTTGTTCACCTGCCCAACATGCAGCCAAACCCAAATTAACGTCGCGTGCATGGCAGGCCGGGGATGCTTTCTATAGTAAGGCCTCATTCAGTTCATGGACGATCGATTCGTTCGCATCCGATCCTGCGCTTACTTACAAGGAAGTCGAGCTGGCCGGCGATGACTGTTGGTGTAATCCTGTCACAACACCAGGCAGCAACGTGGCGTGTCCAAGCTGGCAGCGGCAAGGCGGGAAGCTCAGGTTCAAACTGAGGCAGACAAGCCGGGGCAGCAGTTGGTGGTGGTGATTGGCCCACGTTCTGCAGTTATCTGCATTCTGTGTTAATCAGTGCATTGGTGTCGAGTTTGTGCGGTTATTGCTTTGTAAAAGAGGTCCATTAGCTGCAGGTATAAGTAGCTGGATCCTTAGTGTGTGTGATGTGGTATTTGGTAAGCCGGTTAGGCATTTGTATCGTGAACTATCAAAAGCGAAAAGGGGCGCTGTCACCTTGTCGTCCGGTGACAGTTTCCAAATCTGTGATCGCTCTGTGTTCAGTTTCTTGCGTGTGTTTTATCCATCCACTATACAGCGTGATTGATTGTCGATCCTAGACTTTCATCTGGTATCGGAGCCGTCAATCTCACGCGGTGCCACTCTTAGATCTAGGACCATGTCAATCGTTCCCGGCGGCGGCAGCGGGAGCGGGGATGGTGCGCGGGGCAGCGGGGAAGCGCACCAGGTGTATCCGACCCTGACGAGCACGAATTATACCAGTTGGTGTATTCGTGTTTAGGCGATCATGGAGGATCGGGAGGAGTAGGAGGTTGTGTTGCCGGAGGAGAGCACATCGGCGACGGAGCCAACGGCGGCGGAAGCGGCGAAGCTGACCGCCAAGGACAAGAAGGTGAAAGCCCATCTACTTCAGTGCATCCCTGACGACATCTTGATGCAAGTCGCCAAGAAGAAGACGGGGAAGGAGGTGTGGGACTCACTGAAGGCGCGGTTCGTCGGCGCGGATCGGGTCAGAGACGCTCGGCTGCAAATGCTGAAAAGCGAATTTGATGCAGTTGAGATGAAGGAAGATGAATCCCTGGATCAGGTTGTGGGTAAACTGACAGCATTGTCAGTTAGGAGTAGTAGCTTGGGGGGGAGCATCGGAGATTCAGATTTGGTGAAGAAACTGTTTGATACCGTGCCCGATCGGTATCTCACCGTCGTGGCAGGTATTGAACAGTTCTATGATCTGAAGACCTTAGCGTTCGATGAAGCAGTGGGGCGCCTGAAGGCCTTTGAGGAGCGCATACGGCGGGGAAGCAGTGGCTCTCGATCGGTGAAAGGCCAAGTCTTGCTAACTCAGGCAGAGTGGGAAGCAAGACAGAAGAATGCTGATGGAGATTTCTCGGGGAAGGGGAAGAGAGGTGATAGGAGTTGGCGAGGGAGAGGTCGTGGCCGGGGAGGCAGCAGCAGTGGCCGTGGAGGTGGTGCTGACGTAGGCAGGGATGGCAACTTGAAGCGTGACAAGAGTCACATCAAATGCTTCAAGTGCCATAGCTATGGTCACTACGCCAACCGATGCCCTGGTGAGAAGAAGAAGGAGGAGGCACATTATGCCAAAGCAGAAGAGAAGGAGCATTCAGTGCTATTGGCTGAAACGGCCTTGCCGGGACAGCTACAGTACTCATCCGACAACAGGGCTCCAAGGGTGCTTCTGAAAGAGGCAGGGACAGTGCCTGAACTCTGTCTTGCTGAAGGAGGCAATCCTACAGGGAACATTTGGTACTTGGATAATGGAGCTAGTAACCACATGACTGGTGATCTTCAGAAATTTAAGGATCTGGATCATGGCATAACATGCAAGGTGAGGTTTGGTGATGATTCCACTGTTACAATTCATGGTAAAAGTACAATAGTTTTCCATGGAAAATTTGAGGATCAGTGGATTCTGTGAGATGTCTATTACATTCCTAGATTAAGAAGTAATCTTATCAGCCTTGGTCAATTGATAGAAATAGGACATAAGATTTTGCTTGATGAAAATGAGCTAGAGGTTGTAGAGAAACAATCTGATAGACTAATCATGAAAGTTCCCAGGACAGTAAACATGATGTACAAAATTGAGTTGAATACAGTGGAACCTGTCTGTTTGATGGCTAGCATAGAAAATGAAGCTTGGTTGTGGCATGGAAGATTAGGACATGTCAACTT